>NC_069503.1:30403092-30638092 GCF_027579735.1 Bombina bombina
TATGAGCAGCGTAAACCTTGAGCAATACAATGCTCAAGCTTATCATCAGCCGCCAAAAATGAAAAATGTTTTTTGACTATTTTACAAATTTCTGTATATTCCTGAAATTCCTGACTAAATTCTGTAACAAAAGTTACTCCTTTATGTTCATTAGTGGCTTAAGACTTATTATTTACACCGTCATTACTCAAAACCTTTGACCTATCAAGGTCATCTACTTGACTCCTGGCCTTCTTAATAACCTTTGCACTGTACCCTCTGTGTTTTAACCTATTAGTCAAATCATTTGACTGTTCAGCACATTTATGTGGTGAAGAACAGTTACGTTTGACCCGGATAAATTGGCCTTTGGCCACAGCAAAGGGTACATGCCTAGGGTGGCAACTCTGTGCATGAAGGAGGGTATTCCCAGCTATGGGCTTCCTGTAGATCTCTGTTTCTACTTTACCATCCTTCGTGCCTGTGATTGTAATGTCCAAAAAATTAATCACATTACCCTGTAACTCACTAGTGAACTTAATTCCAATATTATTGGAGTTCAGATATGCAATGAAAGACATGAAATGTGACTCACTCCCATTCCACACGAGGAGCAAATCATCTATGTAGCGGCCATAGAAATGGATACATTCTCTAAAGGGGTTCCCATCTCCATAGATGTGGGACAGCTCCCACCAACCCATAAAAAGGTTGGCATAGGAGGGGGCAAACTTCGCCCCCATAGCTGTCCCACGTCTCTGGAGATAGAAACCATCCTCAAAAGAAAAATAATATGCGTTAGCAAAAACTTAAGAACTCTAAGAATAAAGTGTCTAAATTCAGTAGAAAAGTCAGAATAAAACTCCAAAAAGAAATTGACCGCTAATAGACCCTCCTCGTGTGGAATGGAGGAGTATAATGTAACCACATCAATTGTGGCCCACTTATGACTATTATACTGCCATTTCAATTGTTCAAGTGTACAGATGACATCTTTAGTGTCTTGAATGTGACTATGCAAATTTTGGACTAGGGGTTGCAGAAGGCTATCCACCCACTGTGAGACATGTTCCGTTAATGAACCAGTTCCACTAACTATAGGACGTCCCCTAACGTCCTCAAGGGATTTGTGCACCTTTGGCAGATGGTGGAAGATGGGCACCACCGGACAGTCCACCACTAAAAATTCAAAAGTTTTCCGGTCGTAGTGCCCATCCTCCAACCCATCATCCAATATGTCCAAAAGCTCCCTTTTAAAATCAGTGGTCGGGTCCCTGGGTAGGGGAATATAGTCTTCAATGCTGTTGACGTAAAGCCTCACTCACATATTCCAATGTGTCCAAGACGACGACTGAGCCCCCCTTATCGGCGTTTGAGCTGTATATCTTTTATGTTATAACATGTATGTTAGTGAAATTTAACATGCCAGCCATGAGCTTTTGAGATATAGGCTAACTGTTATCACTGTAATAATAATGATGTCTATTCAATTGTGTGTTTGAAATAGAAAATGTTATCATCTCCATTGTATTCAAACATTGAATCCATTAATTGTTTAGTTACATTTCAGCTCCGTCATCCATTGCAAGTACTTATCTGTTCAGAACTAATAATAGGCTGTATATATACATATATGTAAATTAATGTAAGTTCCCATAGGGTTAATTCTTCACACAACGTGTTTTTTTATTTTATCCAATCAGGGCGACCCTGATGCCTTTTAAGTGGCTCAGGTGCATTGTCCTATAGCCTGAGGCCGAAACATGTTAGCGGACTATTCGTTGTGATGTACCTGTGCTGACCTCTGGAGTGTTTTAAAACTTGTTCAATAAAGATTGCGTTTTAACTTCTACTAACCGCTGTCTGCAATATCCTTTTTTGCTGCTTATTATTCCTGGGCTGCAGCAGCGGTTTCAGGACGTGAGCTCCAAAGTTCTCTAGAGGATTTCCAAGCAAGCGTGTAATCTGTTCCGGATTGGTCCATGGATACCACATGGTGAGATGACCGGAACACACCCCCTCCCGCATAGTGGGACGCTTTACCGAAGATGTTGCAGTGTTTGTCAAGTGGGCTCTCGGAATCTGCACTTTAAGGACGCTTACCTAGACACACAGAAAAAAAGATGATCGATGCACCCTTGAGGTGGTGAGTAGAGGCGGTAGTGCCTCTTGGGAACACGGTTTCCCTTGACTTTCATCCTGTGTGGTCTGAATGTATATGGCTACTGTTTGTTACATCTACCCTAGTAGCGTTTGTAATTAGTGTTCCTTTCTTCGGCATTTTAAGAGCCCTGAAGTATGCTGTTTTCTCGTAAGAGTGCACTGTGAAGCGTGTATAGGGGACATTTGCAGGATATAATCCTAACATTAAATAAATATTTATTTACTTGCAAGCCAATTTGCTTTATGGACATTTATCCTCTGGAATTTCAACTTTGTCAGTCTTCAATTTTAATGGACATTGTGGATGGTAACAGTTCACCTTACTTTACTTTTTCTATTACGTGCTTTGCCCAGTTGCACTTTACTGTTTCCATCCTTTAACCTGAGCCGTCCATTATTTTGGCTCCATGGAGGTCACACATTTTTACTCTTTATTGCCTATTTCTGAAAGAGACTGTACTTCTAAAGAAATTGAGAGAATTTTCTCTACAGATAAATCCAATTATTCATTATCAGCCTTATTTGAAGAAATGGAGAAACTTTTGATCAGGGAGAATAAGCTTCAGTGGGACATATGGACATTAGAGACATATATTAAATTAAAAATTATACCACGTGGGTTGAGACTGAGTAAATTTCCCACGTTTGATGTTACTGACACTATGTTTATTAATGCATTGAATGATATTCTGTCTGACTGCTCAGTACGTTTTATGCTGTTGTTAATCTCCTACAAATCTAATCTCCTCAAAACCATCAGAGAGGAGATAGGGGAACTGCAAATTGAAATGAATTCACGGCAGTTAGAAGCTAGTTTTGCTAAATTTGATGGTATACTTAAAACTGTAGTAGCAAAGGTGAAAGATTCAGTTCTCGAGATTAAACACACAAAGTTTGTAAGGGACCAGAATGACTATAGCAACAACACAGTATACATATGGAAACGCTCTGATAAGGCTACATTCAGAAGACAGGGCAGGGGGAGGTCTAGAAATAGACGGAATAATAGCAATAACAAGGCTAAAGGTTAAGCACCCACACATAACACAG
This sequence comes from Bombina bombina, assembly GCF_027579735.1. Classification (NCBI taxonomy): domain Eukaryota; kingdom Metazoa; phylum Chordata; class Amphibia; order Anura; family Bombinatoridae; genus Bombina; species Bombina bombina. The sequence goes on from NC_069503.1 coordinate 30,406,285, forward strand.
AAGTCAAAAGGGTAACATACTCAGATACCGACTTTGAGTCAGGGGAGGAAACTGGTGCATCTAGTGGAGATGAGCTCCCTAAAGGTATTCTTAAAAATGGCCATCAAGCAATAGCACAGAATACACATGCTCTGACATCCTCAGATCATCATCAGTTTCAAGCAACCACCAATAGAACTCAGAATATTGTTCCTAAGAGCTCTGCTTCAAACTATGTTGAAGAAAGTGTTGGCGCTATGGCAATTCAAACACATGTTTCTGTTGATGATCAGAGGAAGATAGAGCAGGTTTTTTCTCTCCCTCCTCAACGTACCGGGATAGGACAAACAGGCCAGGGACATTACCATCTGAGGGGTCAGAGAGGGAAACAGAAGTACAAATAAGTAATGTTATAAATTTGTCTAAGTTTACACTTACAGGTTCACAAATTTCGCTTTTAAGTCGTGGCCTGAATTTTGCACCCACCAATCATTTCAATATCTTTAATACCATCCTTGATGTCAATAAACTAATACGTAACATGACTTTGCAGAAACACTTCTATACTGAATCACCTGATTACACAGGTAGTAGAGTGGACTCTAATATGAACCTATCCACGCATGGTTTACGTACTAGTAAATTGACATTTAGTGAAACCTGTGACGTAATCAATATGGAGATTTTGTCTAGGGATACCCTGACTGATACAAACAGAGAAAGTATTAATGCATCCAGTGGTTTTCAGAACAAGTCACTGTTCTACCCTATTCAGACAAGGGGCAACACCCTGGAGACTTTTTTCAAGCGTGTAGAACGTGACCTAGTTAAACTCAAAAATTCTGTTGGGTATCAAGCACCCAATCTGTCCAGTCCAGAGAGGGCCACCCTTAAAGAGCTTCAAGATAATCATGACATAGTCATACGTTCAGCCGATAAGGGGGGCTCAGTCGTGGTCTTGGACAGATTGGAATATGTGAGTGAGGCTTTACGTCAACTTAACAACATTGAAGACTATATTCCCCTACCCAGGGACTGATTTTAAAAGGGAGCTTTTGGACATATTGGATGATGGGTTGGAGGATGGGCACTACGACCGGAAAACTTTTGAATTTTTAGTGGTGGACTGTCCGGTGGTGCCCATCTTCCACCATCTGCCAAAGGTGCACAAATCCCTTGAGGACGTTAGGGGACGTCCTATAGTTAGTGGAATTGGTTCATTAATGGAACATGTCTCACAGTGGGTGGATAGCCTTCTGCAACCCCTAGTCCAAAATTTGCATAGTCACATTCAAGACACTAAAGATGTCATCTGTACACTTGAACAATTGAAATGGCAGTATAATAGTCATAAGTGGGCCACAATTCATGTGGTCGCATTATACTCCTCCATTCCACACGAGGAGGGTCTAGTAGCAGTCAATTTCTTTTTGGAGTTTTATTCTGACTTTTCTACTGAATTTAGACACTTTATTCTTAGAGTTCTTAAGTTTTTGCTAACGCATATTATTTTTCTTTTGAGGATGGTTTCTATCTCCAGAGACGTGGGACAGCTATGGGGGCGAAGTTTGCCCCCTCCTATGCCAACCTTTTTATGGGTTGGTGGGAGCTGTCCCACGTCTATGGAGATGGGAACCCCTTTAGAGAATGTATCCATTTCTATGGCCGCTACATAGATGATTTGCTCCTCGTGTGGAATGGGAGTGAGTCACATTTCATGTCTTTCATTGCATATCTGAACTCCAATAATATTGGAATTAAGTTCACTAGTGAGTTACAGGGTAATGTGATTAATTTTTTGGACATTACAAACACAGGCACGAAGGATGGTAAAGTAGAAACGGAGATCTACAGGAAGCCCATAGCTGGGAATACCCTCCTTCATGCACAGAGTTGCCACACTAGGCATGTACCCTTTGCTGTGGCCAAAGGCCAATTTATCCAGGTCAAACGTAACTGTTCTTCACCACATAAATGTGCTGAACAGTCAAATGATTTGACTATAGGTTAAAACACAGAGGGTACAGTGCAAAGGTTATTAAGAAGGCCAGGAGTCAGGTAGATGACCTTGATAGGTCAAAGGTTTTGAGTAATGACGGTGTAAATAATAAGTCTTAAGCCACTAATGAACATAAAGGAGTAACTTTTGTTACAGAATTTAGTCAGGAATATACAGAAATTTGTAAAATAGTCAAAAAACATTTTTCATTTTTGGTGGCTGATGATAAGCTTGAGCATTGTATTGCTCAAGGTTTACGCTGCTCATATAGGAAGACAACCACATTGGGTAATTTATTATCCCCTTCTGTTTTACCTAAAATCGATCAAAGACAGAGCTCCTGGCTTACAAATAGAGGCATCTTTAAGTGCCGGAATAAATGTAGGGTGCGTGAATACATTTTACCATCTGATAGTATCAAGTCTGAAGTCACTGGAGAGATTTATTCCATACAGTCCTGTCTTAAATGTACCTCAACTTATGTGGTTTACGTGCTAAGTTGCATTATGTGCCATTTACAGTACGTCGGACTCACGACTACTGAGGTAAAGGTGCGTATTCGGAATCATATATCCACAATACAAGCAGGTGTAGCTTCAACACCATTGGTGCAACATTTTGCGAAATGTCACCAGAAAAGTGTGGATACACTTAGGTGGCAGGCTATTGAGAGAGTGTTTTGCCCCCCTAGAGGGGGCGATAGAGACAGGCTGCTGCAGAAGAGGGAAATGTTTTGGATTTTCAAATTGCAAACGCGTGTACCTACAGGTCTAAATTCAGAATATGACCTAATTAACTATTGGGAGTAGTTTATCTACTGCATTAGGTTATGTACTCTTCCCTCTTGTGCAGTAGCCTGCTCTAATTTGTCCTCTTTTGTGCAAATTAGTTTTGCTAATTGTTTTTCTTCTCCGTTCCAATTTTGTGCTTGACCTGCACGTTACCTGTTCCTAGCTAATATTGTAAGTGTTATGTGTTGTGAATGTTGCGAGTATATCTCTTTATGCTTTCAATGTTCTTAACTATAATATTTTCAATTTTTCTTTAATATATATTGTTCTCTGAGTCCAATTAAATATCATGTCCCACCTTTAAGTGCTTAAGCCATCATGTTTATTCAATGTAATATAGTATATTTTACATTTATACATTGCACAGTATAGGCTCCTTTCTCCACACTTCATTTTTGAAGGTTTTTCTAAAATAATGTTCAAGTACTTTGTATGCTGATTTCTAGGCTGTTGTTGAGTTTAACAAAAACTGGCGTTTGAGCTGTATATCTTTTATGTTATAACATGTATGTTAGTGACATTTAACATCCCAGCCATGAGCTTTTGAGATATAGGCTAACTGTTATCACTGTAATAATAATGATGTCTATTCAATTGTGTGTTTGAAATAGAAAATGTTATCATCTCCATTGTATTCAAACATTGAATCCATTAATTGTTTAGTTACATTTCAGCTCCGCCATCCATTGCAAGTACTTATCTGTTCAGAACTAATAATAGGCAGTATATATATATATATATGTAAATTAATGTAAGTTCCCATAGGGTTAATTCTTCACACAACGTGTTTTTTTATTTTATCCAATCAGGGCGACCCTGATGCCTTTTAAGTGGCTCAGGTGCATTGTCCTATAGCTATGATTACGGCCTGAGGCCGAAACATGTTAGCGGACTATTCGTTGTGATGTACCTGTGCTGACCTCTGGAGTGTTTTAAAACTTGTTCAATAAAGATTGCGTTTTAACTTCTACTAACCGCTGTCTGCAATATCCTTTTTTGCTGATATATATATATATATATATATATATATATATATATATATATATATATATATATATATATATATATATATTAAAAGGTATAGAAGGAGAATGTATGGAATGGAATTAATGAAAGAAATGGATGCAAACATATTATAATATTATAGAGAGGTTCCCTCTGCCTTACACAGATAGCCCCTCACCTGTACCTTATATACAGATATATATTATAATAAACAGAGGTTCCCTCTGTCTCACACACACACAGACCCTCCCCAGTACCTTATATACAGATATATAATATTATAGAGAGGTTCCCTCTGTCTCACACACTCACAGATCCTCCCCAGTACCTTATATACAGATATATAATATTATAGAGAGGTTCCCTCTGTCTCACACACTCACAGACCATCCCCAGTACCTTATATACAGATATATAATATTATAGAGAGGTTCCCTCTGTCTCACACACACACAGACCCTCCCCAGTACCTTATATACAGATATATAATATTATAGAGAGGTTCCCTCTGTCTCACACACTCACAGATCCTCCCCAGTACCTTATATACAGATATATAATATTATAGAGAGGTTCCCTCTGTCTCACACACTCACAGACCCTCCCCAGTACCTTATATACAGATATATAATATTATAGAGAGGTTCCCTCTGTCTCACACACTCACAGACCCTCCCCAGTACCTTATATACAGATATATAATATTATAGAGAAGTTCCCTCTGTCTTACACACATGGATTAGAGAATGTAATTTATTTACTATAATGGCCCATGAAAAGGTCATACTTAACAGACACACATTGGTGTATATTGTAATCCTTTAGACAAAAATAGACTGTAATGGTGAAATATATATATAAAAAATGAATTAAATCTCTTGATTTTTTTTTAAAGGATTAGAATAAAGACTTATGTGTGACACAGTTGTTGCCACAGACATGGTGGTCAGACAGTGACACAGTACTGGGTTCTATGACATTACATAGCATCAAACACTGCTGCCATCTAGTGCTCTTGTAAATGTATAACATTGTTGAAAATATTCTTGCTAAACTGCTGCCATATACTGCTCAAGACAGATGCATGCTCTTAAGCCTACCTACAGGCTTTTAAAACAATGGATAAGGAGAGAACAAAGTAAACTGAATAATAGATGTAAATTAGAAAGTTTTTAAAATGTTACAATTTTTCGTTTGTTTCATATTCCTTGAACACCTTTCTCCCATATCTTTAGACATTTATCAAATAAGAAGTTAGAATATTTTTCTTTCTTCTGTCTTCATTTAAACTCCCTTGTGGTCTTTGCTACCTAAACGTGAGTTGCCTCTGACTTTCCTCTCTAGATTAATCACCTTTAGGACTGTAAGCTTGAGCGCCTTTCCACTGCAGCTATAAGTAATAGTCCCTCAGACGCAGGGCCCTCCTCTTTTGTTCTTGTTTGTTTGAAAGTACATTAAAGTGAATTTGAAATGCATAGCCACAACTTTTTTCTCAGAAGCATTTTTGCAGAAGTAAGACTACTATAAAAATGTGTGTAAGTGAATTGGCAATTTACTGCTGTGAGTTTCAAATTTACTAATGTCCCTTTAAAAATGTATAGCCCCATATACCTAATAAAATATTTGTGCTTTATAAATAAAACATAGTACTAATAAAAGAAAAAATACATTGGGGTAATTTGTGTTCAATAGAAATTCAGTAGACATATCTGTATGAATAGACAAGTATTTGTTTATAATTATTAATAATAAATATTCTCCACATCTCTAACTGTGCAATAGGTAGTATGTTAACCCATTGACTGCAGAGCCATATCATAGTGCTGTATTCTTTGTACAGTATTTAAAGAATTTCGGTGTAATTTTTTTGTTTCTGTATGTTACCCACACAAATCATTTGCAGGAATGTTTGGTAAATATCTGTTTGCAAATGTATCAAAAATGGGAAACACAAAGGTTATTTAATAGGTCACTTTCTATACTGTACAAGGTTAACATATTGTTTTCTACATTTTGCAATCAAAAAAGTACAAAACTCTAAAATGTAGGCTGTAAATGGACAGACTAATTGTTAGAATAAGCTGAGCGATCCTAATTGTTCACAGCAAGGTTCTTTACACTTGGCTTATTCCAATCAGTACTGCTCAGTTTTGCATTGCAAGTCATTCGTAAAAATTGAACTTACAATGAGACGCGCTAACCAGTAAGCTAGCCAGGTGTTCCTCCATATTACAACTAGATAACAAACTCGGTGCACACAGTAAGCAGCTTATATTGCTTTTTAAAAGCTGAACTAAATTTGTAAGTGGTAACAATATCCACCAGATATCACCGCTGTCTACTCAGATCTGGCTCTGCAGAGTAGGGTGTCCTATCAGTTTCAAGATCCGCCGTGTGTGAGAAAAGAAGGGCTGGTGCTCCAGTATGAGCGGCAACACAGGGTCCCGTGATGTTAACGTCACTGCCTGACCTCGCGATCGTGGGATCTCAGATTCAAAGGAGACACACACGGCGCTATCTAATCTGCAGCCTGCTACTTGCCGGGACAGTCCGGGACATTTAAATGGCCAGGACTAGGTCCCAAATTCCAGGACTGTCCCGGCAAAAACGGGACAGTTGGCAACTATGCTACTGTGACTGTCACTTATAAGGTAACCACTGTGACTGTCATTTATAAAGTAACCACTGTGACTGTCACTTATAAGGTAACCACTGTGACAGTCATTTATAAGGTAACTACTGTGACTGTCACTTATAAGGTAACCACTGTGACTGTCATTTATAAGGTAACCACTGTGACTGTCACTTATAAGGTAACCACTGTGACTGACATTTATAAAGTAACCACTGTGACTGTCATTTATAAGGTAACCCCTGTGACTGTCACTTATAAGGTAATCACTGTGACTGTCATTTATAAGGTAACCACTGTGACTGTCATTTATAAGGTAATCACTGTGACTGTCATTTATAAGGTAACCACTGTGACTGTCATTTATAAAGTAACCACTGTGATTGTCATTTATAAGGTAATCACTTTGACTGTCATTTATAAAGTAACCACTGCAACTGTCATTCAATAAGGTAATCACTGTGACTGTCATTTATAAAGTAACTACTGTGACTGTCATTTAAATTATAAGGTAACTACTGTGACTGGCACTTATGTATAAAGATGCTGTTTATAAGAGAGGCTCTCAGACTCCTGTATAAAGCTGCTGTTTATAAGACTTTCTCTCAGACTCCTGTATAAAGCTGCTGTTTATAAGACTTTCTCTCAGACTCCTGTATAAAGCTGCTGTTTATAAGATAGTCTCTCAGACTCCTGTATAAAGCTGCTGTTTATACGAGAGGCTCTCAGACTCCTGTATAAAGCTGCTGTTTATAAGATAGTCTCTCAGACTCCTGTATAAAGCTGCTGTTTATAAGATAGTATCTCAGACTCCTGTATAAAGCTGCTTTTTATAAGATAGTCTCTCAGACTCCTGTACAAAGCTGCTGTTTATAAGACTGTCTCTCAGACTCCTGTATAAAGCTGCTGTTTATAAGATAGTCTCTCAGACTCCTGTATAAAGCTGCTGTTTATAAGATAGTCTCTCAGACTCCTGTATAAAGCTGCTGTTTATAAGATAGTCTCTCAGACTCCTGTATAAAGCTGCTGTTTATAAGACAGTCTCTCAGACTCCTGTATAAAGGTGCCGTTTATAAGATAGTCTCTCAGACTCCAGTATAAAGGTGCTGTTTATAAGATAGTCTCTCAGACTCCAGTATAAAGGTGCTGTTTATAAGATAGTCTCTCAGACTCCAGTATAAAGGTGCTGTTTATAAGATAGTCTCTCAGACTCCTGTACAAAGCTGCTGTTTATAAGATAGTCTCTCAGACTCCTGTACAAAGCTGCTGTTTATAAGACTGTCTCTCAGACTCCTTAATAAAGCTGCTGTTTATAAGATAGTCTCTCAGACTCCTGTATAAAGCTGCTGTTTATAAGATAGTATCTCAGACTCCTGTATAAAGCTGCTGTTTATAAGATAGTATCTCAGACTCCTGTATAAAGCTGCTGTTTATAAGATAGTCTTGCAGACTCCTGTATAAAGCTGCTGTTTATAAGATAGTCTCTCAGACTCCTGTACAAAGCTGCTGTTTATAAGACATTCTCTCAGACTCCTGTATAAAGCTGCTGTTTATAAGATAGTATCTCAGACTCCTGTTCCTTTGACAGATTTACAGCACCACCACGCTGCCCTCTCTCTCTCCCCCTCCCCTGCTCATTGTATTGGCTGCTTGAATGACCCAGCAGAGAAGGCATTATCTGTAGCAGTTTTGTTCTCCCCACCAGAACACAGCACTTACAGGTCAGTGACACCAGGCTGACATACCTAACACACGGCTAGATTACGAGTTTTGCGTTATGAGGGGTGTGGTACTAACTTGCAAGTTATTGTCACCGTTCACTTCCCTACAGTGCTAATATTACAGGTTTACAAAAACCCGGCATAAACAGGCAAGAAGTGAGCACAAAGCAAAATTGAGCTCCATACCGCACTCCAATACCAGCACTGCTGAAAGTCGCGCTGAGCTGGTTTTACGTGCTCGTGCACGATTTCCCCATAGACATCAATGGGGAGAGCTGGCTAAAAAAAAGTCTAACATCTGCAAAAAAGCAGCGTAAAGCTCTGTAACGCAGCCCCATTGATTCCTATGGGGAAACTAAATTTATGCTTACACCTAACCCCTAACATGAACCCCGAGTCTAAACACCCCTAATCTGCTGCTCTGGACATCGCTGCCACTATAGTAAACATATTAACCCCTAAACCACCGCACTTCTGCATCACAAACACTAGTTAAATATTATTAACCCCTAATCTGCCGCCCCTAACATCGCCGCCACCTACCTACATTTATTAACCCCTAATCTGCCGCCCCAATGTCGCTGCCACTATACTAAATTTATTAACCCCTAAACCTAAGTCTAACCCTAACACCCCCTAACTTAAATATAATTAAAATAAATCTAAATAAAACCTACTATCATTATCTAAATAATTCCTATTTAAAACTAAATACTTACCTATAAAATTAACCCTAAGCTAGCTACAAGATAACTAATAGTTACATTGTATCTATCTTAGGTTTTATTTTTGTTTCACAGGCAAGTTTGTATTTATTTTAACTAGGTAGACTAGTTAGTAAATAGTTACTAACTATTTACTAACTACCTAGCTAAAATAAATACAAATTTACCTGTAAAATAAAACCTAACCTGTCTTACACTAATACCTAACCTTACACTACAATTAAATAAATGACATAAATTTAATACAATTACCTAGATTACAAAAAAAAACCTCACTAAATTACACAAAATAAAAAAGAAATTATCAGATATTTAAACTAATTACACCTAATCTAATAGCCCTATAAAAAAAAAAGCCCCCCCCCCCCCAAAAAAAACCTAGCCTAAACTAAATTACCAATTGCCCTTAAAAGGGCATTTTGTGGGGCCTTCCCCCAAAGAAATCAGCTCTTTTACCTGTAAAAAAAAACCTAAAAACAACCCCCCAATTGTAAAACCCACCACCCACACAACCAACCCACCAAATAAAATCCTAACAAAAAAAAACTAAGCTCCCCATTGCCCTGAAAATGGCATTTGTATGTGTATTGCCCTTAAAAGGGCATTTAGCTCTTTTTCAAGTGCCCAAACCCTAATCTAAAAATAAAACCCACCCAATAAACCCTTAAAAAAACCTAACACTAACCCCCGAAGATCCACTTACAGTTTTGAAGACCGGACATCCATCCTCAACGAAGCCGGGAGAAGTCATCATCCAAGCCGGCAGAAGTGGTCCTCCAGACGGGCAGAAGTCTTCATCCAGACGGCATCTTCTATCTTCATCCATCCGGCGCGGAGCGGCTCCATCTTCAAGACATCCGGCGTGGAGCATCCTCTTCTTCCGATGGCGACTAAAGAATGAAGGTTCCTTTAAGTGATGTCATCCAAGATGGCGTCCCTTAAATTCCGATTGGCTGATAGAATTCTATCAGCCAATCGGAATTCAAGGGACACCATCTTGGATGATGTCATTTAAAGGAACCTTCATTCCAGAAGAGCCATTGTAAGAAGAGGATGCTACACGCCGGATGTCTTGAAGATGGACCCGCTCCGTGCCGGATGGATTTAGATAGAAGATGCCATCTGGATGAAGACTTCTGCCCGTCTGGAGGACCACTTTTGCCAGCTTGAATGAAGACTTTTCCCGGCTTCGTTGAGGACTTCTTGCCGCTTGGATGAAGACTTCTCCCGACTTCGTTGAGGTTGGATGTCCGGTCTTCAAAACTGTAAGTGGATCTTCGGGGGTTAGTGTTAGGTTTTTTAAGGGTTTATTCGGTGGGTTTTATTTTTAGGTTAAGGTTTGGGCTGCAAAAGAGCTAAATGCCCTTTTAAGGGCAATGCCCATCCAAATGCCCTTTTCAGGGCAATGGGGAGCTTAGGTTTTTTAGTTAGGATTTTATTTGGGGGGTTGGTTGTGTGGGTGGTGGGTTTTACTGTTGGGGGGGTTGTTTGTATTTTTTTTACAGGTAAAAGAGCTGATTTCTTTGGAGCAATTCCCAGCAAAAGGCCCTTTTAAGGGCTATTGGTAGTTTAGTTTAGGCTAGGAGTTTTTTTTAATTTTGATAGGGCTATTAGATTAGGTGTAATTAGTTTAAATATTTTATAATTTCGTCTGTTATTTTCTGTAATTTAGTGTTTTTTATTTTTTGTAATTTAGATAATTGTTTTTAATTTATGTAATTGATTTAATTGTAGTGTAATGTTAGGTGTTAGTGTAGAACAGGTTAGGTTTTAAATTACAGGTAAATTTGTATTTATTTTAACTCGGTAGTTAGTAAATAGTTAATAACTATTTACTAACCATTCTACCTAGTTAAAATAAATGCCTGTAAAATAAAAATAAACCCTAAGCTAGATATAATGTAACTATTAGTTATATTGTAGCTAGCTTAGGGTTTATTTTACAGGTAAGTCTTTAGTTTTAAATTGGAATTATTTAGGTAATAATTGTAATATTTATTTAGATTTATTTTAATTATATTAAAGTTAGGGGGTGTTAGGATATGGGTTAGGTTTAGGGGTTAATATGTTTAGTATAGTGGTGGCGATGTCCGGAGCGGCAGATTAGGGGTTAATAATATTTAACTAGTGTTTGCAATGCTGGGGTGCGGCGTTTTAGGGGTCAATATGTTTATTCTAGTGGCGGCGATGTCCGGAGCGGCAGATTAGGGGTTAATAATTTTATTTTAGTGTTTGCAATGCGAGAGGGCCTCAGTTTAGGAGTTAATAGGTAGTTTATGGGTGTTAGTGTACTTTTTAACACTTTAGTTATGAGTTTTATGTTACAGCTTTGTAGCGTAAAAAAACTCATAACTACTGACTTTAGAATGCATTACGGATCTTGTGGGTATGGGCTGTACCGCTCTCTTTTTGGCCTCCCAGGAAAAGCTTGTAATACTGGCGCTATGGAAATCCCATTGAAAAAAGACTTTACACAAATTGCGTAAGTTGATTTGCAGTATTGCCAAAAATGTGAGCGGTACAGCATTTTGGACAAGACTTGTAATAGCAGCTGTAGGTGAAAAAGCAGCGTTATGACCCATAGCGCTGCTTTTTCACGTGTAACGGAAAACTCGTAACGTTGGGTAAAATTTCTGCCCTATATAAATTATCAGCGGTTAAATTTCACCATCAGTCGCAGCCGACAGCATTGACATTTAGACCCCCTTTTTAGAACTATTTGTTAGTGAGATCTATACAATGTCAAGCAATAAGTATAAATAAGTATACTTGTGGTCGGTGATCTTTTAATTGTGATCTTTTAAAATGCAGTGGACAGGTTTTTTGTCCATCTTCCCCCCTGGACTCTAACGTTTTTTGCTTAAGCTTGTAATGGCTGTAGAGCAACAGGCATAGTGCACCCTTTGGCCTTCCGGGACTTTAACCATAAAAGTGCACTGAGAATGTATTATGAACTCCTAAGACTTTATCTGTAATATAGGATGTGTGTTTATCACTATGTCTCTGATAATCCTAGAAGGAATGATACCTGTGTGTGCATTATGATTTGAAATGTTATGTGTTTTTGATTTTCTCTCTGAATGTCTCAATGAAAAAAGTTGAAAAATATGTAATATTTGATTATCTTATAATAAAGCTTTTTGGGAAAAAATAATAATAATAATATATTTGTTACCATATTTTTAAGTTGTCCCTTAAAATTGTATAAGTGATTTTAAAGTTACAGCATTTTTTTTTCCAATAAATGCATTTAGAGTTCAGTATAGCAAAATTTGAAATGCATAATAAAAATGAAAAGCAATAACACTTTTAAAAAAAAAAAAAGAAAAAAAAAAAGTTTGAATTTGAAAAAAAAATAATTCACCATCAGATTTGGCTTCTGTCTATGATGATTTATTCCTTATTATTCTGTGATATTATAATTTTAATTAGACAAAAAGACACAAAATACTGGTCTGGATTACAATCATTTTTTATTTGCATGAAAAACATTGTATATCATTATATAGTAAACAGGAGCATTATATGAGATATGCACACAGTGCTATAAATATGAGAGTAGAGGGAATCAATGGCACCACGCTAAGGAATATTAATATGCAGCTGTATTAAGGTTCCTATACATATATAGAGCATTGAGGTGCTGTTTATTAACAAGGAATATTTATAACAATAGGTGGAGAAATGACCACCGATTGCAAACACCAAACAGAGAAACAAGGGCGGGTGGGAGAGAAATGGGGCTCTCATATTAGGTTTTTAATATTTATCTGACTTAGACCTCAGAGATATTTTTGATACCAGTAATTTGTTATCTTGTTGATGTATATCATTTATACCGTGGAACTCTGTTTATGCTCAGCAGCCCAGCAAATGTGCGGGTTCTGTGATATACTTGAAATGATTTAAATAACGGAGACTAGCGTATTATTAGTTCTAATACTTCTTATTGCCAATCTGAGTTACGTGCGTGATTATGGGTGCTAACAATACTTACACATACGATTGCAGGTGGCAGGTGTTGACGTGTCTTTGCTAAATATAAAATAACATTATAGGCCAATTTAATTGCAACATTGTAAGGTATCCGCTGCAATAATTCAGCCATATTCAAGCTCTCATATACGATGATAAAGATCACAAACTTACTGTTATAATTTTAACTACAAGATTGCTAGTGCATTTATCAGGGCTTATTGCCTGTAAGGATTCCATTCCACTTCTTACCTCCTTCCTCCAGTCACCTGACTCTAGCTTTACCTGTATTTAAAGCATCATGTGACCACAAACAGGTGCTTGATTATTAAACTAACCTAGCTAAAGTCTGTAGCTGCTATTTGAATCACCTCTTGAAATTACCTCTGAGAAGCTTTCTAAGTTTTGCCTTTTCCGGAATTGCTGAACTCATAAGGATAATTTCTTTTCAAGCTTAAAACAAATAACGGTCATATCCGTTCTTCAATTTAAACAAACCTTCCTCCTGCAGTCTTATTGTCGTGCACGCTTTAAGTGAATCTGACAACCTGCTTCAGACGCTCAGTCACTCTCTCACCGCTCACTCAGAGCTGCTTGGAATTGCTGACAGTTTGTTTCACTGCAGCGTAACCGGACTGCCTCCCGCATCCTCTCGCATACAGTGCTGAGTTCTCCTGCTCACAGTATACAGCTCCACTATCCGGAACCTCTGTAAGGTACTGTGTGCGCAACCTGTTGTATCCTGACTACGGGGGTAAGAACATCTGATATTACAAGTAGCTGGACTGTTTGCTTTTCACTTGTGTTGATAACATTTGCTTGCTTACTACGCTACACCGCTAATGCACTAAGACTTCACTCTGCCTGCATCATAATAACAATTCTGGTTAATGACAATTGCTACTGTGCTTATATTTGATTTATACCTAAGAGACTGCCATTTCAGTTTATCCTATTCTTCTTGTTGTGAAGTTTAACAACAATTCTGACTTTGTTTTCTGTTGCGTGACAAACCTTATCTCTGCAACGAATTGTTCCCTTTATAATAAATTCACTGAACGCAGCTTGGTTTATGCTACATAAATACTCCAATTGCCAAAGTGATACATCCACTTTATACAGACTCTCTGCAGTTGTGATCCTTTGCAACCTAAGCTAAATCATTACAGAATAATCAAGCCTACCTATGGATCCAGCAGAGCTCCCACAGTTCGTCTATAGTCTGTCTAAGAGAGTGGATGAACTTACTCAGGGTCTTAGAGACCTAAAGGTCGAGAATGAGACTTTAAGAAAAATAATTAAAGATACTACCTTACCTAAATCACAACCTACTTCTACTTTTGTGGAACCTCAGATAGCAGCACCTGACTTATTTAATGGTGATAGGAATGTTTATCGCCAATACAAGAATGCTTGCCTTCTCATGTTCAATTTGAAGCCATTAACCTATCCCAATGAGAAGATTAAAATACTCACTATGATTAGCTATCTAAGGGGTGAACCCCGAATTTGGGCTGACACTCTGTTTGAAACTAATGACCCCATATTATCCTCTTTAAGTTCCTTTTTGGCGGTCATGGATGAACTTTATTCTGATTCTAACCTACAACTGACGGCTGAAAGTAAGATGAGAAAACTCAGACAAGGTAACCGTCCTGTTGAAGTCTACATAACGGAATTTAAACAACATGCCATAGATTCCCAATGGAATATGATTGCTTTGAGGAATCAGTTCCGCTTAGGACTTTCTGAATCAGTTAAAGACGAATTGGCACGAACCAATCTACCTGATAACCTGGACGGTCTCATGAAATTATCGATGCATATCGATAGAAGGCTTCGGGAAAGGAAGTCTGAACGCCAACCAGGTGATTCCACATACAGAAGAGCCCCACATCCTATGCCTGCTGCGCCATCTCCAAGCACTCCTGAACCTATGGATATTGGGTTTTTTCGGGGTCCTTTGAGTTCAGAAGAAAGATTCAGGAGAAAATCCAAAGGTCTTTGCATGTACTGCGGAAGTCCATCCCATTCCCTTAGTGAATGTCCCTCTCTACGTAAAAACAAGAATAGTAAGTCTTTCACTCATATGACTACTTTAATTGTTCATGATAAACCGATTCACTGTACTTTAAATCTCTCTTTACAGTGGGACCACAATCGCTTGACGAGAGAGGCCATTATTGACACCGGTGCCCAAGGGAATTATATTGACAAATCTATTGTGTTGGAAAATAAAATACCCCTTATCACTAAGTTGTGTCCTGTTTCTATTCGAGTAGTAGATGGCTCTAAAATTTCTTCTGGTCCTGTTACACAGCATACCATTCCCATACTTGTAACTACTGTAGATTCACATCAAGAATACATTTCATTCGATGTAATTACTACACCACTTTTTCCAATTGTGTTAGGTTTACATTGGCTTCGTCTACATGAACCAGTCATTAATTGGAGTTCTCTGAAATTAAGTTTTAATTCACCCTATTGCCATCAAACTTGCCTGAATCATTCCTCATTACTTCATGTGTCAGAGGATCCTCAGATACCTGTGATGTACAGGAAATTTGCAGAGGTTTTTAGTAAAAAGGAAGCAGACACTCTGCCACCCCATCGGTCGTATGACTGTCCTATCGACTTGAAACCAGGTACCACTGCTCCGTTTGGACATCTCTATCCCCTTTGCCAGCCTGAGCTCGACCACCTAAAAGTCTATCTCGATGAAAACCTAAAGAAAGGCTTCATACGCCCCTCCGTGTCTCCAGCAGCCGCTGGATTTTTCTTTGTAAGGAACAAGGATAACTCTCTCCGTCCAATTATTGATTTTAGGGAACTTAATAAAATTACAATAAAAAACAGGTATCCCCTACCACTCATCCCTGAACTTATTGAACGTCTGCAACATGCTAAAATTTTCACCAAACTAGACCTCAGGGGCGCGTACAATTTAGTCCGTATCAGAGAAGGGGATGAGTGGTTAACAGCCTTCAGAACGAGATACGGCCTATTTGAATATCTGGTCATGCCGTTTGGGTTAACTAACGCTCCGGCCACGTTCCAACGGTTTATAAATGACATTTTTCATGATCTTTTGGATATCTGTGTAGTCGTCTATCTCGACGATATCCTTATTTACTCCAATTCACTCGAGGACCATGTTAAACATGTTAGCTGGATTCTATCCAGACTACAAGCACATAGACTTTATGCTAAACTGGAGAAGTGTGTCTTCCACACCAACCAAATAGATTTCCTGGGTTATTCCATTGGCCCTGATGGCATTCAAATGCAGACCAATAAAGTTGAAGCTGTAAAGAACTGGCCACTTCCTAAGAACAGAAAGGAACTACAACGTTTCTTGGGGTTTAGCAACTACTATAGGAAGTTTATCAAAAATTTCTCTCATCTTGCTAAACCACTCACTAAGCTCACCAGCTCATCTACACCTTTTGTGTGGAACTATAAGGCAACTGAAGCATTTAACCTACTAAAAGAGTCTTTTTGCTCAGCTCCCATACTCCAATTCCCAGATCCTTCACTACAGTTTGTGTTGGAAGTAGATTCTTCAGACTATGCTCTCGGAGCAGTTCTTTCGCAAAGACAGAGTCTAACTCATCCCCTCCATCCCGTTGCATATTATTCAAAAGTCATGTCTGCACCTGAAATGAACTATTCCATCGGTGAAAAGGAACTTCTAGCCATGAAACGTGCATTTGAACACTGGAGACATCTTTTGGAGGGCACTGTCCTACCTATTATAATATATACTGATCATCGCAATCTAGAATTTCTTCAGAGAAACAAAACACTCTCAAGCCGGCAGGTTCGTTGGAGTCTATACTTCAGTAGGTTCAACTTTCAGATAGTCTACAGGCCTGGATCTAGGAATGGAAAGGCCGATGCCCTTTCAAGAAAGGATCCGAAACCTGAAAACCTACAGACTTGTACTTCCATCATCCCTCCGGAACGATTCCTAGGATTGCTCCCCAGCTTTAAGACACAGATCCAATCAGCTCTACAAGCAGACGAACAGTTACCTCATCTCCAGCTCTCTTGCAACGATAATCTCTACTATCATGACTCTAAGTTATATGTACCTCAATCCCTCAGATCTCATTTGATCAAACAGCATCATGACCCACCTCTTCTAGGTCATCCTGGGATAACGGAAACCAAAGAACTTCTCAGTAGAAATTACTGGTGGCCGAATTTGGATAACACTGTTAAAGAGTACATAGAAAATTGTACCATTTGCATCACTTCCAAAAAGGAAAGAAAGAAACCCTATGGACACCTCCTCCCAATCCAAATACCCAATAGACCCTGGGCACATCTGGGCATGGATTTCATTGTTGAATTACCTGTGAGTTCTGGGTTCAACACCATTTTAGTAGTTACTGACATCTTGACTAAAATGGCCCACTTCATTCCTTTCAATAAACTACCCACCTCCAGTGAGACAGCACAACTTTTCTTGAATTCTATTGTTCGTTTCCATGGTATCCCTTCCGTGATAACTACAGACAGGGGTACACAGTTTACGTCCAAGTTCTGGAAATGTCTCACACAACAACTACAGATTGATCATCGCTTGAGTACGGCCTTCCACCCTCAAACCAATGGCCAAACAGAGAAGCTAAATCAATGGTTAGAGCAGTATTTACGGTGTTACTGCTCCTATCATCAAACTGAATGGTCCCTATACTTGTATCTGGCAGAATTTGCCTACAACAACTCTGTTCATTCCTCAACCAAGGTCTCGCCTTTTTATGCTAACTACGCTTATCATCCCAACTTTACCTTACAAAATATGGAAATTCCAATATCTCCTTGTGTTGATGATCTATTACAAACCTTAGCCGAAAACTTTCAATTCTTGAAACGGAACATCCAACAAGCCCAGGACTCCCAGAAAAAATATTACGACCTACGTAGAAGACCTTCTCCTGCATACACCGTGGGCAGTAGAGTTTGGCTCTCGACAAAGAATATCAAAATACCACTACCTAGTAAAAAATTAGCAGGCTTATACATCGGTCCTTTCACTATCACTCGGGTTGTGAACCCAAATGCAGTCACTCTGGATTTACCCAGTTCCTTACCCATACATCCAACTTTTCATGTCTCGCTTCTGAAACCAGCCTCTAATGATCCTTCACTAAAACCCATTTTACCTCCTGCACCTATACCCCTGGATTCAGATACCTATGAGATCCATGATATCCTAGATTCCAGACGTCATGATGGAACTTTGCAGTATTTGGTACGATGGAAAGGATACTCACCTGATGATGACACATGGGAACCTTACACGCATATAAATGCACCCAGACTTCTCTTACGTTTCCATCGTAGATTCCCTCTTCGGCCCAAGCATCAAGCCGAGGATCGGCTTGCTTGAGGGGGGGGCATATGTAAGGATTCCATTCCACTTCTTACCTCCTTCCTCCAGTCACCTGACTCTAGCTTTACCTGTATTTAAAGCATCATGTGACCACAAACAGGTGCTTGATTATTAAACTAACCTAGCTAAAGTCTGTAGCTGCTATTTGAATCACCTCTTGAAATTACCTCTGAGAAGCTTTCTAAGTTTTGCCTTTTCCGGAATTGCTGAACTCATAAGGATAATTTCTTTTCAAGCTTAAAACAAATAACGGTCATATCCGTTCTTCAATTTAAACAAACCTTCCTCCTGCAGTCTTATTGTCGTGCACGCTTTAAGTGAATCTGACAACCTGCTTCAGACGCTCAGTCACTCTCTCACCGCTCACTCAGAGCTGCTTGGAATTGCTGACAGTTTGTTTCACTGCAGCGTAACCGGACTGCCTCCCGCATCCTCTCGCATACAGTGCTGAGTTCTCCTGCTCACAGTATACAGCTCCACTATCCGGAACCTCTGTAAGGTACTGTGTGCGCAACCTGTTGTATCCTGACTAAGGGGGTAAGAACATCTGATATTACAAGTAGCTGGACTGTTTGCTTTTCACTTGTGTTGATAACATTTGCTTGCTTACTACGCTACACCGCTAATGCACTAAGACTTCACTCTGCCTGCATCATAATAACAATTCTGGTTAATGACAATTGCTACTGTGCTTATATTTGATTTATACCTAAGAGACTGCCATTTCAGTTTATCCTATTCTTCTTGTTGTGAAGTTTAACAACAATTCTGACTTTGTTTTCTGTTGCGTGACAAACCTTATCTCTGCAACGAATTGTTCCCTTTATAATAAATTCACTGAACGCAGCTTGGTTTATGCTACATAAATACTCCAATTGCCAAAGTGATACATCCACTTTATACAGACTCTCTGCAGTTGTGATCCTTTGCAACCTAAGCTAAATCATTACATTGCCACAATTGGACCCTATAGTATCATACCTCGACACTCCTTGGTTACTATTTTATTTTTAACAACCCAGCAAAATGTGCCTGCTGTGAAATATTTACATATATGAAACAGAGACTCTTGATGGTACTTTATATATAAACCGCAGTGCCTTGTGTTTATTAACGATACAAGCATCACTATGCAATCTTAGCAATCATACTATTTGTATCTGGCAATTTATTTATGTGATTGAATCCATAACTTTTTACCATAAGCCTGTTGTTTGGCTAATTGCATACCGTGTTCTTGTAAATTGTGGTCCACATATATTTGCAAAGTATGCAGATTTAATAGACACTAACATACTTACCACATTTAGCTAAATTGTGTCAACAACACTTGATATTTGACACTAAGGGGTCAATTTATCAAGCTCTGTACGGAGCTTGATGCCCCGTGTTTCTAAAGACCGCTGTTTCATAACCTGTCCGCCTCCTCTGAGGCGGTGGACAGAAATCAACTTGATTGAATATGATTGGGTTGATTGACACCCCCTGCTAGCGCGGCATTGTACCAGCAGTTCACAAGAACTTCTGGTGCAATGATAAATGCTGACAGCGTATGCTGTTGGCATTAATCGATGTGCAGTGGACATGATTTGCTACATCAAAAAATTTACCCCATGATATTTATATCCGACTTCTATACTTTATCTATGTGTTTATTGTCATAATTGACAGTGTCTAGAATCTTACACACAATCACACACATATTGCAAGCGTGGTTACAGCTATATTAGTCACCACTGCTGTATGCTTGATTACGGACTACTCATAGTCTGGTTTCAATCAGTAATATATCCTATATTATTCCTTTAGTAGTAGTGATTTTATTTTACTAGTAGGACTGTGGTAATAGCTATCACAGAGGTCTTCCAGTTTCAGATATTGGTTTTAATAATCCCCCATTTTAAATATTCCAATAAATTGAATAAACTTGCACCGAACACTTCTCAAACACATTTATTTGCTTTCTTGAGGAATAAGAGCGTGCTATAAGTGTATTCCTTTTGCAATCGGTGGTCTTTTCTCTACCTACTGTTCTTGTAAATGGTATAAATATACCTAACACTTGTGTTCTTGATACAAAGGGATTTATCAGACATATAATGTTCCCTTTATATATACAGTATGTGCTATTATCAATTCTTGTGGCTTCTAACTAACATGAAAACATCTAACAGACATAATATCAAGTTACAGAACATGACACACATATTACATACCCAGTATACATGTAGGTTATAGTAGCCATTTAAATTAAACTGATTATGATCACATGACACACATATTACATACCCAGTATACAGGTAGGTTATAGTAGCCATTTAAATTAAACTGATTATGATCACATGACACACATATTACATACCCAGTATACAGGTAGGTTATAGTAGCCATTTAAATTAAACTGATTATGATCACATGACACACATATTACATACCCAGTATACAGGTAGGTTATAGTAGCCATTTAAATTAAACTGATTATGATCACATGACACACATATTACATACCCAGTATACATGTAGGTTATAGTAGCCATTTAAATTAAACTGATTATGATCACATGACACACATATTACATACCCAGTATACATGTAGGTTATAGTAGCCATTTAAATTAAACTGATTATGATCACATGACACACATATTACATACCCAGTATACATGTAGGTTATAGTAGCCATTTAAATTAAACCGATTATGATCACAAATGTACCAGTTACTGATATTGGGCCTGATTATAAATGGAGCGCAAAATGAGAGCGAGCTACCGTATGCTCCAATGGGAGCCTCGTTATAATGCTGTGAGACACAGCATGAGATCGATGGCAGCAAATTTAAATAAATATTTATATGTTTATATACATACAGTATATATATATATTATTTGTTATAAGTGTATACACATATTGACACAAAACATATATGTATATAAGCATACACATATATTTACAGGGAACACACAGTTCCCATAGACCGCAGTGTACAGACACTTTTCAGTGCCGTTTTTTCTAACACTTCACAGCCACTGACTTTAGCCCCCAAAACTGCTAAGTGCAATTTTTTATTTTTTTAAAGAAAACTCCATAGCTGTCCCATATCTTTGGAGATAGTAAGTACCCTCAAAATACAAAAAAAATTGTGAGTAAGTAAAAAATTCAAGACTCGAATAACAAATTCCTGAAACTCAACAGTGAAATCTGTGTAAAAAGCCAGAAAGAATCTAATAGCTTCAATTCCCTTATTATGAGGGATCGAAGAATATAAAGATACTGCGTCAATGGTGACCCATGTATAGGTTAAATCCCAGGTAACCTTCTTCATTAGATTAAGGATATGTTTAGTATCCCTGTTATACGAGGGTAACATGGCACCAATAGGTTGCAACAATGAATCAAGCCATTGAGACAGTCTCTCTAGTAGAGAGTCCACTCCACTCACAATAGGTCTACCTTGAATGTTAGTTAACGATTTATGGACTTTTGGGAAATGGTGGAACATGGGTATCTTGGGATATTTTACATCTAAGTACTGAACCATATGTTCATCTAAATGCCCTGGCTCCAAACCATCGTCCAAGATGTCCATCAGTTCTCTCTTATATTGTAAGGTAGGATTATTATCTAAAATTTGATAATCATGTGTGTTATGGAGCTGTTGTAAAGCCTCAGAGACATAGTCCATCCGATCCATAACTACTATGCTTCCGCCCTTATCAGCAAGGCGGATCACCATAGAGTTATTATTCTGCAGAGATTCCAATGCTGTTCTTTGTTTGGTTGAAAGATTATATTTGATAGGACCAGGATTGTCCCTAAGTGCTTGTAGATCTTTTTTGACCCAGTTATAGAAGGTCTCAATAATGGGACCCATGCTATGCATCGGTTAAAATTTTGATTTATCCCTAAATCTCTGACCACTGTTAGTTACACCTGTATTTTTAGATGGTTCTAATGCTAGAGATTGAAGGCTGATCATGTCACAATTCTCTTCAAAGGACTGGAACTCAGATGGTAGAGAACTAGTATGCTCAAATTGATCTATATGAGCTTGAGGAATGTCAGTATTACTACAGAAATGTTTTCTAAGTGTTATATTTCTGACAAGTCGATTAATGTCAATCATGGTCTGAAACATATTAAAATTACTGGTGGGAGCAAAACCAAGGCCAAATCCTAAGACTTCAATTTGAATGTTAGTGAGGGTAGTGGATGACAAGTTAATCACATTATTTACTTGTATTTGCTTGTATTGTGATTGCCCCTGAGTTGATATCTGTCTTGATTGTACTGACCTTGATTCCCTCCTCCCCCGTCCTGAGGTTCTCTGGCCATTGGAAAAACCTGGTCCAGTAAGGAAGGGTTACTAATATTACTAGTCACAGTAAAATTATGGGACTGACTGGGAACATATTTGGAACCTGTATTCCCTTCCCTATTGTCCAGTTTTTCCTTAGGTTGAGTGCCTGTAGGTATTTTTGAAGCTGACATATTAGTATTGGGGTATTTCAGAATCCCCTGCTGAATAATTTGTGTTTCTGTCAAATTAGGCATGATGTTAATATCCTCAGTACTAGGAAATCTGTCATCTGATGACATCTCAGTCTCACTATCAGAAAAGGTCACAGACTTGGATTGTGTATTTCTGCATCTGCGATTACGCCTTCTATTCTTATTATTATGTGGTAGGCTACGTCTATAATACATTGCTTTCTGTTCCAAATATAAACTGAATTAGACAAATAATCCGTTTTAAATTTCATATGTTTATTCTCCATGATTAGCTGCTTGCCACGTGCAACTGAATCATAGAGGATGGTGTCAAATTTAGCAAAGTCCGGATCATGACTACGTTTATTAAGTTCTAATTGTAAAATGTCAATTTCCTTTTATTTAGATTCTATATAGTGTTCTATACCGTACAAGTAAAAGCATTAGCTTAGAAGAACATTCTGACAAGACTTCATTCCAGGAATTAATAAACTCAAGATCACCAGGATCAACTTCAAAAGTAGGACATTTGTAAATTCTTAATCCTCTAGGGATCATTTTTGCAGACATATAACGTTCAAAAGTCAAAATGTCCCATTGAGCTTTACTTTCCTTGAATAATAAGTTCTCCTTAGTGTCAAAGAGATTACTTAATGATAAAAGTCCTTTATCATCAGAAAAAATCTTGTCACAGTCCATGGTGGGATTTGTGTGTGCATCTGCAGGCATAAGGGAAAATAACTGTTTAGTAGGAGCATCCATGTTTGTATATATTACTATCCCCACAGTGAGCCAGGCAAATGATTGCAATGAGAATATAGGATATTACCAGCAGATATCCATAAATCAATAGAAAGTCAAGTGTAGTATTCTCATGCAAATAAATTATGCAGACTGTATAAAGAGGCACTTTACTACATGTAACGGGTCTTAGAAGCGAATCACTCATATAACAACCCCAGAGTCAGTATCACATCAAATAAATAAATAAAAACAGTGTTATTGCTGTGTAGTACCTGATAAAGCCATAATAGTCCTGTCCTTAGTGAAAATGCGGGAGCTGCACACAGTACTTGCCAGTACAAAGAACCTCTTCGCTCCACACGGGCTGAGAAAGAACTCAGCCAGCCTCCAGAGAGGTGTCTCAACTGTAGCCTCCTATCACACCACAGGAGCTCCAACGGCCAGGAAGGATGACGTCACTCTTGACTCGTAGCAGCAGGGGAGGAGTGAATATGCTAGCCCGATGCCTGGCAAAACACCCAGGGGGATGAAGCGGTATCCAAACTGGTATTGAAATGCAGAGAGGGGAAAAAAGATCTGCAGTCTTCAAGATGAATAAAATACTTAAAAAGATATGTTGAAAAGATATAGGATGCATCAAGAGAAACAAATAAGCGGGCATGCCTAGACTGACATGTTTCAGCGGTTACGTTGTAATCATAGTCTGGAGAGGCAGGGCAGGATGCATGTTTAAAAATCATACAAAAATTGCTGATAGGTTAATTGATTAAAACCAACAAAACCGCCCCTATAATGTTATACCTAAACACAAGCTCTGATCTCTGTGCCCCATATAATAACAGAATAAATGTTACTAAACTTAATGTGAATAAACAATATGTATATAAATATATATATGAATACATAAAGAGATAAGTATGTACAGATGTATATATAGATGCAACAGCACAGAAGTACATTGGGGAAACATGAAGCACAAAATTAATTAATAAATATAGTGCAAGAAAACATACTATGCTATGCATCTTGAAGACTGCGGATCCTTTTTCCCCTCTCTGCATTTCAATACCAGTTTGGATACTGCTTCATCCCCCTGGGTGTTTTGACCGGCATCGGGCTAGCATATTCACTCCTCCCCTGCTGCTACGAGTCAAGAGTGACGTCATCCTTCCTGGCCGTTGGAGTTCCTGTGGTGCGATAGGAGGCTACAGTCGAGACACCACTCTGGAGGCTGCTGAGTTCTTTCTTAGCCCGTTTGGAGCGAAGAGGTTCTTTGTACTGGCAAGTACTGTGTGCAGCTCCCGCAGAAAAAAATCAGCCACTTGTAATGGCTTATTATTTATTGCGCACCAGCAAACGGGCAAATTAGCACCCCCCTTGTAATCTAGCCCATTGTGTCTCATTAAATAAAATCAGTTTCCCCTCAGAAATTCCTCTGGTATATAACATGTACAATGCTAAGCATCTGTTGCTATAAGAAAAGGATTATCCACCCGATGTGCACATTATATATATCTCCCAGATGTCAATCATTTGAGACTGATGTTCTAGTTTATATAATTCTCTAACACTCTATTATATAAAGGCTCTAAATGTAACATAAAACTTCTAACACTAAACACTAAAACTTCTAAATGTAACATAAAACTTCTAACACTGGCATATTAACAAACAACACTGGAGGTGCTTTTGGTGGTGAATGTTTCTATAAACTGGCCAGTATGAGGGCAGAGTTGTATATTCCTGTGTGGTGTTTGGATTCTATATCACATTGATATGAGAGAAACTGAGGTGCACATATATAGAGACACAAAGAACAGCAGGAGAGTACTTCCAATATGGAGATTTTGTAACTGGGATTTAGAAAGTATTATTAACAACAGGATCCTTTGTTGACTCTTCTGTTTAAAGAGTTTGTCTTCCTTAGGATAATTCTTAAAAGGTTTTCACACAGTGCATACAAAGTTTGTTTTGTGAGTAAATATTTGGTGTTTTGTGATACCTGACTGACATGGGATACCCTTTTCCACTTTAGAAATATGTGAAAGGTTTTTCTCCTGTGTGACTCCTTTCATGAGCTTTCAGATGACGTATATGTGCAAAACGTTTTCCACACTCTGTACATGTGAAAGGTTTTTCTCCTGTGTGAATCCTTTCATGAGTTTTCAGATTACTTTTTACTGTAAATTCTTTTCCACACTCTGTACATGTGAAAGGTTTTTTTCCTGTGTGAAACCTTGCATGAGTTTTTAGATAACTCTTTTGTGGAAAACTTTTTCCACACTCTGTACATGTAAAAGGTTTTTCTCCTGTGTGAATCCTTTCATGAGTTTTCAGATTACTTTTTACTGTAAATTCTTTTCCACACTCTGTACATGTGAAAGGTTTTTCTCCTGTGTGAATCCTTTCATGAGCTTTTAGATCACTCTTTTGTGTAAAACATTTCCCACACTCTGTACATGTGAAAGGCTTTTCTCCTGTGTGAATCCTTTCATGAGTTTTTAGATCACTCTTTTGTCTAAAACTTTTTCCACACTCTGTACATGTGAAAGCTTTTTCTCCTGTGTGAATCCTTTCATGAGTTTTCAGATTACAATTTAGTGTAAAACATTTTCCACACTTTGTACATGTGAATGGCTTTTCTCCTGTGTGACTCCTTACATGAGTTTTCAGATTATGCGTGTTTGTAAAACGTTTTCCACATTTTGTACAGGTTAAAGGTTTCTCCACTGTGTGGGTCTTTTCCTGAGATATAAGATTTGCCTTGGATGTGAAACATCTCCCACACTCATTACATGTGAAAGGTTTCTCCCCTTTGTGGGTCTTTCTGTGATACATAAGGCTTCCTTTAGATGTTAAACATCTCCCACATTCTGTACATGTGTGAGGTTTATCCTTTGTATTAATCATTTGGCTAAACTTAAAACTTTTCTCTTCTTTAAACTCAGTAACTGTGTGTGGTTTATCCTCAGGGATAATCATTTCACTAGATAAGGCATAAATGTTGTCCTCTTGTTTGATGACTAAATTACTCTCTGTACATAATGGTTTCTGCCCAGTTCCTTCCAATTCACCATGTTCTTTAAATATCTGCTGTGATTTCCCCAATGTTTGTGAATAGTCATTTGTGTCTAAGACGTTTGGAGTTTGTGGTATCATTCTGATGCTTCCTTTAGTGAAGGATGGATATGAACTATTCAAGTGATTGTCTACATAAAAAGAAAAGGAATAAAGAAAATAAATAATGTTTATTCTTTATAATGGAATCTATCTTAATACAAGAATCATAGAAACATAGAATTTGACGGTAGATAAGAACCAAAAAGGCCCATCAAGTCTATACTACTTTTTCCTTAGGATAGCCTTTTGCATGTCCCGGGCATTTTTAAATTCCTTTACAGTCTTTGTGTTTACCACCTCAAATGGAAGTTTATTCCATGAATCCACCACCCTTTCTGTAAAAAAAATGCTTCCTCAAATTTCTCCTGAATCTGCTACCCTCTAACTTTAGATTGTGAGCCCTTGTTTTGGCATTTATTTTTGTGTGAAGAATGCTTTCAGCTTCTATTTTATTAAGTCCCTTTATATATTTGAAGGTTTCTATCATGTCACCTCTTTCCTTTCTATCCTCGAAGCTATACATATTTAGATCATAGAGTCTTTCTTTGTATGTTTTATATTTTAGACCATGTACCATTTTAGTAGTCCTCCTTTGGACAGCTTCTAGTTTATTTATATCTTTCTGAAGATATGGTCTCCAGAACTGTACACAGTATTCCATATTTGGTCTAACTAATGATCTGTAAAGTGGCATAAGAACCTTGCTATTTCTGCTACTAAAACCTCTTCCAATGCAACCAAGCATTTGACTGGCCTTGCTGGCTTCTTTAATTACAGTCAGTAATGTACCATTGAGACTATAATTGGCCTTTGGGTTTTTGGATCCTATATGCATAATTTTGCTCTTGGTAATATTAAATTTCAGATCCCATTTATTTGACCAGTCCTCTAGTTTATTAATATCACAGTTCATTTGATCAACTCCTCCTGGAACATCTACCCTGTTACAAATTTTTGTATCATCAGCAAACAAGCAAACCTTTCCCTTAAGCCCACTTCCAATAACATTTATGAACATGTTAAACAAAATAGGCCCAAGAACTGACCCTTGGGGAACACCACTAGTAACTGATGCCTCATTTGAATGTACTCCATTAATTGAAACTCTCTGTTGTCTATCTTTAAGCCAGCATTCTACCCACTTAACAATCTTAGCATCTATTCCAAGGCAACACATCATATTATTTATTTACAATCCATAAAATGGCTTGTGTTTTGTGTTCATTTTTTAATTGATTATCCTGTAAATTACAAATAAAAACAACAAAAGACAAATAATGTAAATATTTCTATATCATAATAAACTAAACTACTGATTACTGCTGAAAACAAGTTATAGGGCCCCATTAAACAAGGTGCAGATGGATAATGTTCTCAGCCAGGGAACAAGTACATCTGTATTCTGGGCAAGAGAGGTGGCATCCACCATCCTCATTTAACATTACACAAGTAACTGCAGATACAGCCCTGCCCGGCTCATGCTCAGCCAGTGGGGTAAGAATATGATAGGGCCAAATTATTAAATGTCGGACGGACATGATCCTCTGTAGCGGACATGTCCACCCGACATTTCTAAATGCCGACAGCATACGATATCGGTATTTATCATTGCACAACTATTTCTGGTGAAATGCTTGTGCAATGCTGTCCCTGCACTTCGCGGCTATTAGGCCACTAGCGAGGGGGGTCTTATGACCGCTGCTTTTTAACTCCTGAATCCGGGAAGCCAGAAGGCTCGCATGGAATAAGCAGCATTGACTGATAATACATCGGCCAAGGTCTTAATCATCACAGACTAATAATTATTGTGAGATGTTTTGAAAGGCTAAGGAGCAGTGATCCTATGATGATTTTTAGCTTTGGGCTGTGGTTGTTTGATTTATATAATCAGCCAAAATGTTATTACTATTAATAATACACACTGTTAAATTAAGCACATAAATCGGTTGCGGTTCTGGGGTGGGGAACACTCACTGGGGGAGTTGTGGGTGTTCCACACATGGGAAAAAGGTAGGCAAAAGTGTAGTTATGGGAGTTCCATGAGCTGGGTCAGGGCAGGGGCAGGTAGAGTTGCAGGTGTTTTGAGAGCAGGTGTTGACACGAATGTTCTTAAAAGATGCAGATACAAATATAATACATACAGAGAGAAGCGCACTAACAGGAATGAACAACTAGCTTCATACCATTGTTAGCCTGTTCTATGGCGATTTACCACCTGGGTGCAGCTTCTTTTAGCCCAGTAATGCTTTTCACAGAGTAAAACTTTCATGTAGTATATCAGTCCAGCAGCAACCCCAGACGATCTGTTCGGCCTTCATTGGGCCTCGTCAGTGAGGTTTAGCCATATTCCTCTAAGCACACTGAGCCAGGAGTCCACATCTGGTTTCCCCTTTTGCCCTTAGGGAGACTAAATACATACAGAGAGAAGCGTTTCGGCCTTCATTGGACTTTGTCATTGAGGTGTAGCCAGATTCCTCTAAGCACACTGAGCAAGGAGTCCACATCTGGGGTTGCTGTGTTCCTTGGTTAGAGAGGAATTGCCTGGTATTTCGGAGCTGGACTGACTGTTATAGCCCGGATCAGACTGATATACTACAGGAAAATTCTACTCTGTGAAAATCAATACTGGTCTAATGTCACACCACTTTGTCTCAGCGGCGGCCCCGCTCTCTCCACCCACGGCCATTGCCATGGTTGCGGCAGTTGTTGTGGCATGCAGGGATGACATCATCGCCACACGCCGGGTTTATCTCCTGATGCCACTCACCTGTCTGCTATCCTTGGTGTGAACCTGCGCTTATGTAAGTTCCTCTTCACTTCTTATACCTTGCCCAAGTAAAGGTTGTGCTATGTTTTATTGCTCTGTTTGCTAATGCTTATTGCCTTACTGTTGCTGAACTCTGCCTGTCTGTGACCACCCTACTGATTAACCCCTGAACTGCTGATTGCCTTACAGTTGCTGAACTCTACCTGCCTGTGACCACTCTACTGATTAACCCCTGAACTGCTGATTGCCTTACTGTTTCTGAACTCGGCCTGTCTGTGACCACTCTACTGATTTAACCCCTGAACTGCTTATGTAAGTACCTCCTCACT
This sequence comes from Bombina bombina, assembly GCF_027579735.1. NCBI lineage: Eukaryota > Metazoa > Chordata > Amphibia > Anura > Bombinatoridae > Bombina > Bombina bombina. Next base: position 30,435,965 of record NC_069503.1, read on the forward strand.
TCCTATAACTTGCCCAAGTATAGGTTGTCTTATGCTCCCTGGGTGCTATGATTTATTGCTTTGTTTGCTAATGCTAATTACCTTATTGTTGCTGAACTCTGCTTGTCTCTGACCACTATACTGATTAACCCCTGAACTGCTGGATTGCCTTTTTGTTGCCGAACTCTGCTTGTCTCTGACCACTCTACTGATTAACCCCTGAATTGCTGATTCCTTGAATTGCCTGTCTGTTACCGGACTTTGCCTTTGGTTCCCTGAAGGATTGGACTGTCTACTTGGTGCCTTCCTCAACCTTTCTGGGACCACTTACCTGTTTTCTCATCTCTACAGCGAGTATTGGATTGCATCCTCATTTATTTATTTCTTCTTATTTTCTGGGATATTTCCTTATCTTGCCACTGGGATAAGAAGACTACTGGCCAGGATTGGTCTGATAGGGATATATCCCATGATCATTACAGCTAAAAGATGATTCAAACAGGTGGTAAATTGCCATAGAACAGGCTAACAATGGTGAGTTAGTTGTTCGTTCCTGTAAGTGCGCTTCTCTCTGTATGTATTTAGTCTCCTTAAGAAAAAAAGGGGAAACTAGACGTGGACTCCTTGTTCAGTGTGCTTAGAGGAATATGGCTGTACCTCACTGACGAGGCCCAATGAAGGCTGAAATGATTGCCTGGGGTTTATGTGTTCCTTGTTCAGAGAGGAATTGCCTGGTATTTTGGTGCTGGACTGACCGTAATAGGCGGAATCAAACTGATATACTACAGGAAAGGTCTACTCTGTGAAAAGCATTACTGGGCTAAAAGAAGCTGCACCCTGGTGGTAAATCACCATAGAACAGGCTAACAATGGTATTGAGCTGGTTGTTTATTCCTGTGAGTGCGCTTCTCTCTGTATGGATATAAATATAATAGTTTATATTTGTTTAATGAGTGATCTATTCTATTTCCCAGTAATAAAGTCAGTATAATATCTATTTTACTCACCTAACACATATGAGTTCATGCTGATAACAGGCTCCAATGTCTGTGCTCAGGAAGAAGGTTCCCTTATTCACTCCAGTTACATCAATACCTGATATGTCTCAGTGCTCTGGCTGTGTCTGTAAAAAGTATATTCAATTAATTAAAGGGTTAATAGTAAATAATGGTTCTGATTAACTGTACGTATGGTATAATTAAAGGCATGCATAACAATTCATGTGATACAGATCAGCTGTTTAGGTTATTACATATGTGCTATTGATTCAGCACAAGCATTTAGTACAGTTAGCTCTGTGTGTGTTACAGTTGTAACTTAAATATTAATATTTCCAGAACTTTTACACTATAAGCTCAGGAGTAGACAATCTATTTATGAGTGGGACATACCACAACCTTACAAATATATTATAATTATTTTCCCCCCATTATGTATATAATAAATAAAATAAATAAATAAGCACTCACACAAATGTTAAATACGAGTTGTTTATATGTAAGTTAAATCTAATACTACAGTATTGATATTGTGCTTCCTACAGATCCTCACTATCAGACATTTTGTATTTACTAAAAATAAAATGTGGGGGGCGGAGCTAGCCATGGAAGAGTTAGGACGTGCTTGCTAGCAGCTCTGCTCTGGAAAATTCATTTTTTCTAGTAAATTGGTGGCTAAATCTAAAAAATGTCACTTATTTCTACCCCCACTCATAGCATTGGATATGTGTGACCCATCTTGGTGTGTGTTTGGGGTTTTTCTCTTTTTTTTACGAGCATTTTGAGTGCCACCTTCTCTGCCTGGATGGTGCAGAGCGTGACTGTGGAGGTTTCTGCCCTCCGGGGGGTTGGGGCCCCGCTCCGGAGGTTTAACAACTTCATTGGCAACAGGACTAACTAAAGAACACCTTCCCTGGGACATCGGCCAGTGACGGGCTGCCTACAAACCGGATCGCCATATTGTCCCTCACACCCTGCTACTGGCGACTTTGCCCCATAACAGCCCACGTGATACATCTTGCTCCGGAGGGCCGGGGATCCGCTCCGGAGCACTCACTCTTGGGGCTGAGGTTGGTCAGAGACCTGCTGCATAGGGACACATCACCCGGCGGTGCAATCAACGGTACCCCATGTGAGATAGAGAGGCGACCACACTTGACTTGGAGGCTCTATCAAAGCCCTGAAGGTATACATAGCCCAGCCGGTACTGGTTGGGGGCACCGGAGAGTTTGCGGGGCACTGGGAGCACTGAGAGACCTGTCTTGCTACGCAAGTAGTGAGACTTTCACTTACCCCTCAGGCATTATTAAAAGGGTGCAAACAGACGCCATCTTGGACTCAAGGGCCTCCTTACCGCACCGGCCTCTCTGTTACTGGGGCCCACGTGGGGAGGTGATGGTGCCTTCTGAGGATTACAGCTGCAGCCTTGGTGGCTTATCGGGTCCTGTGAGAGACCTGCTGCGTCACTTCAACACCTGATCTGCTCCTGAGTATTTTCTCTCTTCTCAGGCCTCTGGAGCTGGACTGGGACTCCCCTTTTGAGAGGACTATTGTGCAGTGAATTGGCTACCTACCTCTTTGGATTTGGTGAGACCTAATCTTTATTTTAAATGAATGTACTTATCTGATTTACTACTTAGCACATGATCTGGATCTGAGACTCTGTGGGAGCAACTGCTTGGCTATAACCCCTTCTCCTAACCTGAACAGTTTTTGGTGAGACTTCTTGCTCTATGTGCCTCCCTATATCTAATCTCAGGTTAGGCCCTTCAGGTTGCAGATTTATTGTCATCCCTGCTACTCATGACACCCCACATTAGAGTTATATGTGCCCCAACATCAGAGGGACTTTTGCTGAGCTGTGCATACTAACAAACACCAAGTAACATAAAGACTCTCTCTGGGTGCTTACTAGTTGCTAGTCTCCACTATACTCAGCGACTGGGATAATTGTAAGCTGTAGATTTAAGAGAACTGTGCTATTTTAAGTCGTGCCCAGCCCAGGCCACAATCCTGAGGGAGTGTATAATTCATCTGTTTCACTACATCCATCTCTCTGCATCACCGGATTTTTCTCATACCATAAGTTGGAACATTTTTCTGCATCTTGAGCTCCCTCAGAAGGAACTGTGCTATTTCATAACTTATTGGGAGTAATTGTATAAAAGCTGCTGCGTTAGCATATGTGCCTCTGTGGGCCTTCCCCAGAGTGAAGTGTTACTTTTTCTTGCATTGTCTCACTTATAACACCTAGACTGTATGTTTTGTCCATTTTATAGGGTCCTGACACAAGCTAACTGTCGCACGCTCCTACAGGCAAGATTACATGACACATCAGTCCATACGGTTGACCCACCTCCCACTTATCACAAAGCAGTAGTCCTCACGTAACTGACACCTTCCTTCTCCCACTGCACACTTCAGCTGGGGTTCATCCCTTTGAGGGGTATAAGTGTATTATTAAGTGTTACCCCCTCAAGACTCTCCCTTTCGGGCCTAGCTAGTCTAGGCTGGTCACCTCCACATCCCTTTTCCCCTTCCTTTGGGTCGTTTCCCCCTCCCCTGAGTTAAGAGGGGTCTCTAAGCCCCAAGGTAGCTCACTATCAAGCACTATTCCTTGTATACTTACATTTTTTTTTTTTCTCTTTTACAGGGTTCATAGTACTTGAATTGCATAACTGTATAGGACCTAAATAGCTTATTTTTGTTATGATTTATATTGAAAACTGCATTTCTTCATTGTGATTGTGGGAATTTAAGTGTAACACCTGAGAGGTCACCCCTCCGCTCCCGCCCAGCTTGTCTGGGTGGGTCACCTCCAACTCCCGTCTCCCTTCCTTCGGGTCGTATCCCCAAGTCCCCTAAGGTGAGGGGCTAGGTCTAGTACGCCTGCACAGTTGTTACTGTCCTGTCTCAAATACATAATGTAGTTACTCCTCAGGTTCCTATATCCTATGTTTTGCCTGCTAGGTTTAGTAGTATAAGTATGTAATAATGTAGACCGTAAATGTGACATTTCTCCCGGCCCCGCTCTAAAGGTTTTTGTGGAAAGCGTGGCTTCTGAATGTACAGGTGCATCTAGCTTATATATAATTTACTCTGTGCTGTGTATACTCTCTGAGTGTATAAAATTTAACTACCATCCCTCCCTCTGGTTTTTGGAATCTTGTATGAAAATGCCTCACACAGCTAGAAAGGTCCTCAAATCCACTCCCAAATCCAAAAAAACAGTCCTTGATCATTTTTCACAAGCGTCCAGGGAACCGGCTATGGAACCTAATAGAGAGTTAAGCGAGCCTGACTCTCAGGACGAGGAGTTTCTATCAAGTTCCCACTCAGTGGGTCTTCCCTCAAGAAGCTCCTAGCTACTCAAACACGTTCCATTACCCAGGAGATACAACGTAGCTCGGCTGAGCTCAAGAAGGAAATTTTAGAGATTGGAGAAAGGGTGGATGCCTTGGAGCGTAAGCAGGATGACTTTGCTGTGGATCAATCTAATGTTCTGGCTTACTCCGAGAGCCTGGCCGAACAAATTTCTCAGTTAGCCCCTTAATGACCACAGCACTTTTCCATTTTCTGTCCGTTCGGGACCAAGGCTATTTTTACATTTTTGCGGTGTTTGTGTTTAGCTGTAATTTTCCTTTTACTCATTTACTGTACCCACACATATTATATACCGTTTTTCTCGCCATTAAATGGACTTTCTAAGATACCATTATTTTCATCATATCTTATAATTTACTATAAAAAATTATAAAATATGAGGAAAAATTGAAAAAAAAAACACTTTTTCTAACTTTGACCCCCAAAAATCTGTTACATATCTACAACTACCAAAAAACACCTATGCTAAATAGTTTCTACATTTTGTCCTGAGTTTAGAAATACCCAATGTTTACATGTTCTTTGCTTTTTTTGCAAGTTATAGGGCCATAAATACAAGTAGCACTTTGCTATTTCCAAACCATTTTTTTTTTTTCAAAATTAGCGCTAGTTACATTAGAACACTGATATCTTTCAGGAATCTCTGAATATCCATTGACATGTATATATTTTTTTTTAGTAAACAACCCAAAGTATTGATCTAGGCCCATTTTGGTATATTTCATGCCACCATTTCACCGCCAAATGCGATCAAATAAAAAAAATCGTTCACTTTTTCACAAATTTTTTCACAAACTTTAGGTTTCTCACTGAAATTATTTACAAACAGCTTGTGCAATTATGGCACAAATGGTTGTAAATTCTTCTCTGGGATCCCCTTTGTTCAGAAATAGCAGACTTATATGGCTTTGGTGTTGCTTTTTGGTAATTAGAATGCCACTAAATGCCACTGCGCATCACACATGTATTATGCCCAGCAGTGAAGGGGTTAATTAGGGAGCATGTAGGGAGCTTTTTGGGGTAATTTTAGCTTTAGTGTAGTGTAGTAGACAACCCCAAGTATTGATCTAGGCCCATTTTGGTATATTTCATGCCACCATTTCACCGCCAAATGCGATCAAATTAAAAAAAATGTAAAATTTTTCACAATTTTAGGTTTCTCACTGAAATCATTTACAAACAGCTTGTGCAGTTATGGCACAAATGGTTGTAAATGCTTCTCTGGGATCCCCTTTGTTCAGAAATAGCAGACATATATGGCTTTGGCATTGATTTTTGGTATTTAGAAGGCCGTGTATTATGGCTAGCAGTGAAGGGGTTAATTAGGTAGCTTGTAGGGAGCTTGCAGGGTTAATATTAGATTTAGTGTAGAGCTCAGCCTTCCACCTGAAACATCAGACCCCCTGATCCCTCCCAAACAGCTCTCTTCCCTCCCCCACCCCACAATTGTCACCGCTATCTTAAGTACTGGCAGAAAGTCTGCCAGTACTAAAATAAAAGCTATATATATTTTTTTTTTAAAGCATATTTACATATGCTGCTGTGTACGATCTCCCTTAACCCCCAACCTCACTGATCCCCCCCCAAACAGCTCTATAACCCTCCCACTCTAACTTAATAGGCGCCATCTTGGGCACTGGCAGCTGTCTGCCAGTACCCAGTTTAGAAGAAAACTTTTCTGTAGTGTAGCTTCCCCCCACACAAAACCAACCCTCCACGATCTCTTTTTGTGCTTTTGCACAAACAAGATTAGGCCACTTTTTACTAAAAACATTTTCCGTAGTGTAGCAGTTCCCAACCGCTTCCGCCCCGTGCACGCGCCCGGCCGCCACCCTCCGTGCGCGCCCCTGATGGTCCCGCCCCCGATCCCGCCCCCCTTGACGTAAAACAGCACACCGATGGCCGCCCACCCGCCTCCCAAGTCGGCTCCCACCCACTAACGATACCGGCCATCGATGTCCGGTGCAGAGAGGGCCACAGAGTGGCTCTCTCTGCATCGGATGGCCATGTAAGGTTATTGCAGGATGCCTCCATATCGAGGCATCACTGCAATAACCGGAAAGCAGCTGGAAGCGAGCAGGATTGCTTCCAGCTGCTTTCCACACCGAGGACGTGCAGGGTACATCCTTAGACGTTAACTGCCTTTTTTTGAGGACGTACCCTGCACGTCCTCGGTCATTAAGGGGTTAGAGTTCAAACTAGCGGACGTAGAAAACAGAGCTAGACGCAACAACATTAGATTCCGAGGTATTCCTGAATCTGTTGCTCCATCTGAACTACAAGATTACTTACAGGCTCTTTTCCGGGAACTTATTGGTGCCCCTGAGGGGTTAACATGTACTATGGAGCGGGCTCATAGAGAATTGCGCTCTAGATTGGTAGCGCAGGATAAACCGAGGGATGTTATTGTGTGCTTCCACAGTTTCCTGTATAAAGATCAGCTGATGCAGGCCACCTTTCAAAAGCCAACACTGAGTGACCAATTCAAAGACATCCAACTTCTTCCTGATTTATCTGCACATACTCTCCAACAAAGGCGACAGTTCCAAGCAGTCACCTCCGCCTTGAGCAAAGCCAATATTAGATACAGATTGGGCTTTCCTACGAGACTCTTTATTACCAAAGACAACCAGACAGTTGTGGCCTCCTCGGTATCTCAGGGATTTTCTCTTCTCACATCATGGGGTCTGCTCCATGAACCCCCAACAGCACAGGCTCCAGTTCAACCCACGCTTCGAGCTTCAGCTCCGGAATGGACTACAAGAGAGCAGAGACCGAAGCGACCTAAGTTGCAGCAACCCCGAGATTTTTCAGGGCAACCTGGTACAGCCACTTGAGTATAATATGTTTTCAATAGGGCTTCTCTGGGCTCAGATTCTACACCTTCCCTAAAGTTGCACTAATTAAGTAAATAAGTTTAGTTAAATGTTCAGAATGATTTCCTCAAGGCATTTAGAAATGAACCACTATATTTTCTGTTACGATTTATATACTTAACTATTATTACATGTTCAGCTATGTTTAGTTTGCATCTAAGGTTTAATGTTTTCCGAAGAGATGTTTTGCATGTTAGAGCGGGGCTGATATTCCAGCCCTATCATCTCCACTTTGCTTTCAAGCATTAAGTTCTCCCCCCCCTCCAGAAAACCCACTCCAGGGTTCCTCTAAGGAGGACTATTTTCACCACACTTCAGGTACTTCCCAGTGCCTATTTCCTTCTTTCTCCTTTCCTCCCTACCTCTCCTTCCCAACACTTTATCCCAAGTGACGTACACAACTCGTACAGTTTGTCCTCTCGTAGTCATATATGCCCCGACCCACACTTAGACTTCTTACCCATAACACCAGAGGTCTTAATTCCCCACACAAATGCAGCCTCCTGCTGTGTTCTCTCAAACACCATAACCCTGACATTGTTTTCTTGCAGGAAACGCATTGGCTAATAGACAAACCCATCAGACTCTTCGCCAAGTCATACACCCATATAGAATATGCTCCCTTCTGTAAAAAAGCTAGAGGTACAGCTATTTTGCTACATAAGCGCATCGCTTTTGAACCCATACAGACTATTAGAGACCCGCAGGCTAGATACGTAATTCTGATTTGCAGACTGAACCACGTGCTTTACACGTTGGCCTCTGTATACATCCATAATGCCCACCATCCAAAGTGCCTGAAACGTATTCTTCACACAATAGACCAAGTTAAACAAGGCAGAGTCATCTTGGCAGGTGACTTCAACATGGTTTGGGACCCCAATATTGACAAAAAAAATCTGCTGACACAAATAAGACACACCCAGCCTCCGAACTTTTAGCTAAGAAGTTCCGCAACCTAATGTCCTGTTCAGGATATTATGATATATGGAGAGCTATCCATCCCACAGACAAGGACTTCACGCATTATTCACACCCACACAGAAAGTATGCTAGGATTGACTACATCTTTTCCACAGCAGACTCGTTAGACCTCATTACACAATCCAACATCTCAATCTGTGCTTGGTCGGACCATGATCACGTCTTAGCTGACATCCAGTCAATAAATTCTTCTCTATCTAGACCCCTATGGAGAATGCCCCACAACTTATTAAGTGATATCCCGTTTAGAGAGTTATTGCGCACTGAGATTAAACATTTCATACAAACAAACGACAACACCCAGGTCAAAGATGATACCTTATGGGGTGCTGCAAAAGCGACAATACGAGGTCTCATAATCATTAAGCAGGCGAGCAATAAAAAAAAGCTGGCCTGACCTTTTCACAGGCTCATATTCAGCTGAGGAATCTTGAATCTCAAAACAGAGGAGCCCCTTCTACCACTCTGTCGAATCAGATTATTACCATCAAAAATCACATATCCCAAATTGAACTTAAAAGGACCCAAACCAACTTAACCAAACTGAAACAGTTATTCTATTACAAAAGTAATAAGGCACATACCCTTTTGGCCAACAAACTCAGATGTAGAGCGGGCACTTCGCGCATACATTGTATTCAGACTCCCCAATCCCTACTTAAAATCCCCTCTCAAATCGGCAATGAGTTTGCCAAGTATTACTCAAATCTGTACAATATAAACAACTCTGAAAATACTAACCCATCGTCCCCAGAGGTATTATGCAGATATCTAAAATCCCTGAATCTCCCTACGCTTTCAACAGACCAATGTGACCAACTAAAATCTCCCTTTACCTTAACTGAAGTTCGACAGGTCATCAAAAACTCAAAACCCTTTAAATCCCCTGGCCCTGATGGATTCCTGGCCCATTTTTATAAAACATTTTCCCAAGAGCTCTTGCCCCTATTTCTCAAATTTTATAACCTTACCCGAAATGAGGGCGCTATGAAAAAAGAATTTCTTGAGGCCCATATTATAACGATCCTTAAACCCAACAAGGACCCCTCCCAATGTTCCAGCTACCCTCCAATTTCACTTATTAACACTGATATAAAGTTTTATTCCAAATTGCTGGCCATCCGAATTGCTTCCCTTTTACCACATCTTATCAATCCTGATCAGGTGGGCTTTGTTCCTGGGCGAGAGGGTCCGGATAACACTCGTCGTCTCTTAAATATTCTTAGCCTTTCTTCTAGTCTCCACAAGCCTTTGTCGGTTATCTCTCTCGATGACGAAAAGGCCTTTGATTGGGTACACTGGTGGTTTTTATGGGAGGTCCTTGAGGCCTTCGGATTTCCTAGCGAGCTTATCCGAGCTATTAGAGCCCTTTATTCCTCTCCCTCTGCTTTGGTAAGGGGGCTGGGCTTCCAGTCGGCCCCATTTGATATAACAAATGGCACCAGACAGGGCTGCCCCCTGTCGCCTTTATTGTTCGCTATGGCCATTGAGCCGCTAGCAGCTCAGATTAGAGCCGATCCCCTTATTAAAGGTGTCACTCTCCATGGAACGGTCCATAAAATAGCCTTATTCGCGGATGACGTGACAATATTTTCGTCAGATCTAAAACAAACTATGCCAAGATTATTACAAATAGTAGATGTTACAAACTGCTATTTGTAACTGGCCCTTTAAATGGAAAATTGCCCTGCTTCCCTGGATTGTGGAGAAGCCTATTTGCCAGCCTCCTTCCTCATGACTATGGCCCCTGGATGATTGTGCCCCTGAAAACATATTAACTTTTATTGGGTGTGTATGGCCCTTTAAGAACCATCTGGGGACATATTGTGACTTTGGTGAACAATGCCCCTTTAAGACTATGTCCCCAGACCTGTAAAATAACTTGTCCCTGGCTTTCTCCCACTTGGTTCAGTAAATAGGACTTACTGAACCAAGTACCACACAGGCAGAGTGTTCCACAGAAAGGGAGCACTGTTACAAAAGCATTAGTTTTCATTGTGTGCCATTAAGAGTTAATTTTGTTCAGCTTCAAGAAGCTACTTTCTAAATACAAGTTTGCTGGGATCAGCTCTAATTAAGTTTAGTGATAAACATTCCCATTGTCTAATCAGACTGCTAGTGATAAGATGGACTGCATTGTTTTCTTGTGTGTAACTTGTTATCTGCTGAAGTAATGTATTCTATGGTGGCCTGTCAAAGGGTGTTGTCTCTCTATCTAAATGTGTGATTGGGGATTTTATGCCTCCCCCTGAGAGTGTCCTTTTTTTGCATGTAACCTCAATAAAAAGCAGGCTGTGTGTTCCAGCACATGAGACCTTTTCTGACCCTCTAACTTGCAGCCTTGACTCATGTTTGTAGGGGACAGCTATAATCACTACAGGGATTGCTATGCTCTATATACTCCCTTAGCTACTGAGCTCTTGTAAGAGCTCTTGTTCCTGATCCTGCTTTGCTATACAGAAGGGAGAGGTTCACCTACTGGAGCCTGGTCGTAGGCCCCAGGGCGCAGAGCAGACGGCGAGATACCAGCCCAGCAGCGGTGGTTCGTAGCGTCTGCATTACGTATGGTGGCTACGCAGTAGTCATGGTGTCTATGGTGCTGATGATCCTTTGGTGAGCGCTAGGAGCATCCTTTTCTACGGTCCAACTTCCAGCCAGCCTGGAGGCAACCGTAAAATTTGGCGGCAGCAGTGGGATGGCGTCCTAGCGCAAGGAGCAGCACCCCAACAGCACTGGTATCGTATGAGAATTATTGAGGGCAACGCTAGCCACTGCGCAGCGTCCCTACCTACAGCAGCATGGAGCTGACAAGACACTGGTCAGAACCCTGTGAAGAGCACCTCAACCTGATCCGTCGCTATGAGGGCGCTGATTTCGTTCCAGAGGTAAAGAGGCGGCTAGTCCGATATGGTCCAGACCCTGTGCAGGAGGTAGTCAGTCGAATCATCCAAAAATTGGCTACTGAGAACGAAGCGGCACGAGCCTTTGAGCGCCAACTGTGGAGTTTGAGGGTATGGACACCTGGTCTCCAGCGAGAAAGTGAGTTACAGGGAGAGGAGAGCAGCGACCTCCCTCCCCAGCGGCAGTATACTGTGCAGAGGGAAGAGACAACCGGTCTCCTTCCCCAACCCCAACCAGAGATACCCGAGGCAGCAGGCCTCATAGACTGGTCCTGGGAGGACCCCCAGCAGGCAGGTGGAGATGGGACCGCAGTCTCTCTACCGGCCCTACAGGGATGCTGGGCAGGCGGCCCAGATCCCCAGCGACAGACCCCGTTACAGGGAGAGGAGAGCAGCGACCTCCCTCCCCAGCGGCAGTATACTGTGCAGAGGGAAGAGACAACCGGTCTCCTTCCCCAACCCCAACCAGAGATACCCGAGGCAGCAGGCCTCATGGACTGGTCCTGGGAGGACCCCCAGCAGGCAGGTGGAGATGGGACCGCAGTCTCTCTACCGGCCCTACAGGGATGCTGGGCAGGCGGCCCAGATCCCCAGCGACAGACCCCGCTACAGGGAGGGGAGAGCATTGACCTCCCTTCCCAACGGCCGCCGGAGTATCAGGAGGAGGAGGTAAGCCAATCTCCCCCTCCCCAGCTAACTCCTAACTTGGGCCCAGGGTTAACAGTGGAGATGTTAACCCCCACTGACCCCCACGTTCCCTTTGCCACCGGGCAGGACTATACCCCAATTCCCCCAGCAGAAGAGCTGGCATCAGGACAGAGCACTGCTGGTCTCTGCCCTACAGACCCCCTTGTTACAGGACTGGCCTGCAAACCCCTCACCCCAGCAGAAGCACTGGCACCAGGGCAGAGTGCCGCTGGCCTCTGCCCCCCAAGTACCACCAGCTATTTGCCCAGCTGCGCCAGGAAGGCCGAGGATGCTACACTTTCATCCTACAACCTGGAACCTACAGGCCAGTACTACTTATTGTGGGGGGGCTACTTTGCTGCTAATGTTTATTTGTGGGTGGGTTGCGAGACTAACTTAGGCACTGACCGACAGAAGGTCAGGTGCCTGGTTAGTCTCCCTCCAAAAGGGGAGATATGTTACAAACTGCTATTTGTAACTGGCCCTTTAAATGGAAAATTGCCCTGCTTCCCTGGATTGTGGAGAAGCCTATTTGCCAGCCTCCTTCCTCATGACTATGGCCCCTGGAAGATTGTGCCCCTGAAAACATATTAACTTTTATTGGGTGTGTATGGCCCTTTAAGAACCGTCTGGGGACATATTGTGACTTTGGTGAACAATGCCCCTTTAAGACTATGTCCCCAGACCTGTAAAATAACTTGTCCCTGGCTTTCTCCCACTTGGTTCAGTAAATAGGACTTACTGAACCAAGTACCACACAGGCAGAGTGTTCCACAGAAAGGGAGCACTGTTACAAAAGCATTAGTTTTCATTGTGTGCCATTAAGAGTTAATTTTGTTCAGCTTCAAGAAGCTATTCTAAATACAAGTTTGCTGGGATCAGCTCTAATTAAGTTTAGTGATAAACATTCCCATTGTCTAATCAGACTGCTAGTGATAAGATGGACTGCATTGTTTTCTTGTGTGTAACTTGTTATCTGCTGAAGTAATGTATTCTATGGTGGCCTGTCAAAGGGCGTTGTCTCTCTATCTAAATGTGTGATTGGGGATTTTATGCCTCCCCCTGAGAGTGTCCTTTTTTTGCATGTAACCTCAATAAAAAGCAGGCTGTGTGTTCCAGCACATGAGACCTTTTCTGACCCTCTAACTTGCAGCCTTGACTCATGTTTGTAGGGGACAGCTATAATCACTACAGGGATTGCTATGCTCTATATACTCCCTTAGCTACTGAGCTCTTGTAAGAGCTCTTGTTCCTGATCCTGCTTCGCTATACAGAAGGGAGAGGTTCACCTACTGGAGCCTGGTCGTAGGCCCCAGGGCGCAGAGCAGACGGCGAGATACCAGCCCAGCAGCGGTGGTTCGTAGAGTCTGCATTACGTATGGTGGCTACGCAGTAGTCATGGTGTCTATGGTGCTGATGATCCTTTGGTGAGCGCTAGGAGCATCCTTTTCTACGGTCCAACTTCCAGCCAGCCTGGAGGCAACCGTAACAGTAGATTCCTTCAATGCCCACTCATATTATAAACTAAATTTAACAAAATCCGAGATATATACACCGGATATCCACAGCTCGCGCTTAGCCTCCTTGAAGTCCAAGTATCCCTTCAACTGGACAGAATCATCAGTCCTCCACTTAGGAGTTAAATTATCGGGGGACTTGACTTGAGTTATTAAAGAAAATTACTTACCACTACTGACCTAACTCCGCTCCCTCAATAAAACTTGGAACTTGTCCCATGTCTCATGGCTAGGCAGGATAGCAGTGCTTAAAATGTCTTTCCTGCCTAAACTTACATATCTATTTCGCTGTCTTCCCATAAAGGTTCCAAAACACATCTTACTGCAGTTTCAAGGTGAATTTACTAAACACATCTGGCGCAGTAAGCCGCCTAGAGTGGCCCACAAGCTTCTCCAACTACCTAGGATCGGGGGCGGTATAGGCTCTCCCTCTGTTCTTAGATATTATGAGGGCTCTATGCTTACCCATATCGCTCAGTGGGGAGTTAAACAATCTACAAGCATATGGAGGTCTCTTGAGCAGGCTTCCTTACCCTTTAGTTTAAAAATCAGAGATCTGATCTGGACTCCCTTACACTGCCATAGGGAACTAGGTATTACCAACCCCATCATTTGTGAGTGCCTAAAGCTTTGGGACAGCCTTCGTCACTTATCACACATAGCCCCACACCCTTCCCCTATTACCTCTTTGGCTGGACTCCTCATGGGTTTGCAGGATACTCACCCTAATAAATGGGCCCAATTGGGGATCACTACAGTGTCAGACCTTTGGTTTTCCAACCCAAAGGTGGGTTTTAAGCCCATTTCTCATATTGGAGAGGATTGTGTGCCACCTCGGTATTTCTCATTTGAATACTACAGAGTCAAAAGCTTCTTACCAAGTTGGGGCTTCAATCCTACTTTAGCTCGCCCACTGACTGCCTGGGAATCTGTGTGGAATCTTGGAAATAGACTTTGTGGCCTCTTATCATTTCACTATACCCTTCTGGGTTCATCCTCCTCTCCAGACCCTCCGGCCCACCTAATGAGGTGGGAGGCCCTTTTGGGGATGACCATTTCAATGGAGACTTGGGGACACACCTTTGAACTTACTCGTAAAACTATTAATTGCACTACCCTGTTTGAAACATATTATAAATTGTTAGTACATTGGCACTACGTCCCCTCCAGACTCTCCAAAATATTCCCAAATGTATCACCTGACTGTTGGAGAAATTGTGGCCAGAAGAGTAACGTCATGCATATATGGTGGGACTGTCCTAAGCTCCGCCCCCTATGGAACACGTGCTTTCGGGTACTTTCCAAACTGGGCATCTTTCTTCATAAATCACCTGCAGTAGCCCTCCTACACTTAGGCCTACACCCCCTCCCCAAACACCACTCTTATTTTTGCATATATCTTTTTATGGCTACTAAGCACACCATTGCATGTGCCTGGAAGAGCAAGTGCCTCCCAAATTGATCTAAAATCTGCTCCACAATGGCCTACATATATACTATGGAGAAAGACATCTATTACAAATTAGGCACTTCTGACCTTTTTGAATTAATTTGGGCTGACTGGCAGCTTCATTTTGCCACGACCTGGAAACCAAACCCCCTGACTACTGATTGATTAATCTCCCTAATACTACCCATTCATTTCCTGACTGGATGTTGCTTTACCCCCCTTATTCTCGTCCTCTTTCCCCCCCTATCCTCCCTATTCTCCAATTTACCTTTACTTTAAGTTTATCTGGGGACGTAATGTCCCTCTTTTGTGTCATGTTACTAAGTCTCTCATTTTGGGTACTTACACCACCTCTGTTGTTTATTTTGGAATATGTATGTATATCTTAATTGGTATATGTTCTTGCTGGACATTCATGATCTTTGACTCATTGGTTATTGCTGTAATTGTCCTTTTTCTTACGCTTACTGTATTATGTGAAATTTTTCAATAAAGCATTTGAAAATTGAAAAAGAAAAAAAAAAGTGTAACAAAACCCACACACAAATAGTGATAATAATACAGAGCAATATGCAGGAATATAACCAAAGTGAAAAGAGTCTTTAATGGAGACAGAACCACAAATACAAATAGTCCATACGATGTTCCTCAGAAGGAAGAGAAAGAAACTCATCATAGCATAATACTGTGTAATCTTCACTCCCCAGATGGAAGGCAGACCCAGAATACTCACATTAGTTAGAGCTTCAACAGCACAAGGTAATCAGCTCTATTGTGCAGACCCCAGGCAGACTGGATACAGACAAATGCTTAAAGCAAATGTACAATTTATTAAAAACAAAAGACAAACCTCTTGTAGATCACTAAGGGTAACAGGTACAAACATACACAGATACTATGTGTGTGATAGTCTATTGTTACAGACCGCATGAAACCTCTTGTAGATCACTAAGGGTAACAGGTACAAACATACACAGATACTATGTGTGTGATAGTCTGTTGTTACAGACCGCATGAAACCTCTTGTAGATCACTAAGGGTAACAGGTACAAACATACACAGATACTATGTGTGTTATAGTCCGTTGTTACAGACCGCATGAAACCTCTTGTAGATCACTAAGGGTAACCGGTACAAACATACACAGATACTATGTGTGTGATAGTCCGTTGTTACAGACCACATGAAACCTCTTGTAGATCACTAAGGGTAACCGGTACAAACATACACAGATACTATGTGTGTGATAGTCCGTTGTTACAGACCGCATGAAACCTCTTGTAGATCACTAAGGGTAATAGGTACAAACATACACAGATACTATGTGTGTGATAGTCCGTTGTTACAGACCGCATGAAACCTCTTGTAGATCACTAAGGGTAACCGGAACAAACATACACAGATACTATGTGTGTGATAGTCCGTTGTTACAGACCGCATGAAACCTCTTGTAGATCACTAAGGGTAACCGGTACAAACATACACAGATACTATGTGTGTGATAGTCTGTTGTTACAGACCGCATGAAACCTCTTGTAGATCACTAAGGGTAACCGGTACAAACATACACAGATACTATGTGTGTGATAGTCCGTTGTTACAGACCACATGAAACCTCTTGTAGATCACTAAGGGTAACCGGTACAAACATACACAGATACTATGTGTGTGATAGTCCGTTGTTACAGACCGCATGAAACCTCTTGTAGATCACTAAGGGTAATAGGTACAAACATACACAGATACTATGTGTGTGATAGTCCGTTGTTACAGACCGCATGAAACCTCTTGTAGATCACTAAGGGTAACCGGAACAAACATACACAGATACTATGTGTGTGATAGTCCGTTGTTACAGACCGCATGAAACCTCTTGTAGATCACTAAGGGTAACCGGTACAAACATACACAGATACTATGTGTGTGATAGTCTGTTGTTATAGACCGCATGAAACCTCTTGTAGATCACTAAGGGTAACAGGTACAAACATACACAGATACTATGTGTGTGATAGTCCGTTGTTACAGACCGCATGAGACCTCTTGTAGATCACTAAGGGTAACAGGTACAAACATACACAGATACTATGTGTGTGATAGTCCGTTGTTACAGACCACATGAAACCTCTTGTAGATCACTAAGGGTAACAGGTACAAACATACACAGATACTATGTGTGTGATAGTCCGTTGTTACAGACCACATGAAACCTCTTGTAGATCACTAAGGGTAACAGGTACAAACATACACAGATACTATGTGTGTGATAGTCCGTTGTTACAGACCGCATGAAACCTCTTGTAGATCACTAAGGGTAACAGGTACAAACATACACAGATACTATGTGTGTGATAGTCCGTTGTTACAGACCGCATGAAACCTCTTGTAGATCACTAAGGGTAACAGGTACAAACATACACAGATACTATGTGTGTGATAGTCTGTTGTTACAGACCGCATGAAACCTCTTGTAGATCACTAAGGGTAACCGGTACAAACATACACAGATACTATGTGTGTGATAGTCCGTTGTTACAGACCGCATGAAACCTCTTGTAGATCACTAAGGGTAACAGGTACAAACATACACAGATACTATGTGTGTGATAGTCCGTTGTTACAGACCGCATGAAACCTCTTGTAGATCACTAAGGGTAACCGGTACAAACATACACAGATACTATGTGTGTGATAGTCCGTTGTTACAGACCGCATGAAGCTACACACTGTATCTGTAGTCTTTCTGTACCGGATAGGTACCCCTCCTTGTGACCAATTTGTACAATGCTTAAAAGACTCTACATTTTGTATTTGTCATGCGCTCTACCCCCAGTCCTTTAACTTCTCTTGGTCAGTAGTGAGTTGTCTTAAATCACACTGCAGGGGGGGAGGGGGGGGAGGGGGAGACAGGTGCTAAAATGTTAATTTTTAATTGTTATCTAGGACAGAGATAAGAAAAGTAAGCTTTTGTGTTTACATAGATTGATAACACAATAAGATATGATCTCTCAGCAAGCTCAGCCCATTTAAAATGTTTATAACGTATATAAACAAAATGAACAGATGCAAACTAACAATACAATGTAATAAAACTTACTATGAATTTCTAAAGAGCAGTAGGTTTATTTCTGACATTTTGTTCTGCACCTGTATCATGTGACAGTGATCAGCCAATAACAGACTCATATCTGTATATAATATAAACTCTTGCACATGCTAAGTAGCAGCTGGTGTCACATAACGTGTGTTTTATAAACATTGTGTAAAATTTGATAATGGAAAAAAATTGAAACAGCTATGCTATATAAAAATAAACCTAAAGGTGAAATCTCCCATACATTTTATACTCTTTTATACACTGTTATAAAAAGTCATTAGAAACACATTACAAGGAACAGCAAAGTCACAATTTAACTTTCATGATTTAAATTTAATCAACTTTCTAACTACTTCTATTATGGAGTCTGATTTGTTCCATTGGAGACCTTTGTGACAAATCAAACAATGCACTATAGTGCGCTCGCTGCTGATTAGTGGCTGCACACACAAATCTCTTGTCATTGGCTCACCTGATATGTTCAGCTAGCTCCCAGTAGTGCATTGCTGCTGCTTAAATAAAGGATACCAAAAGAATGAAGCAAATTTCATAATAGAAGTAAATTGGAAAGTTTATATCTTTAAGTAAACAATTAAAAAACATTTTGGGTTTCTTGTCCCTTTAAGGGAAACCAAATGTACAGGACACTGTCCCTTTAAGTCTGTGATCATGTGACATAAGCAGCAGCAGCTGAAGGTGCAGAATACACTTACTAAGGTCTTTACTAACAACAAGAATCAGTCACAGATCAGTGGGATAAACGTTCTGATGATAAACAGGTGCAGCTAATAGAAATAAGAAATGTATTATAAAATAACCTCATTAGAAATAAAA
This sequence comes from Bombina bombina, assembly GCF_027579735.1. Taxonomy (NCBI): domain Eukaryota; kingdom Metazoa; phylum Chordata; class Amphibia; order Anura; family Bombinatoridae; genus Bombina; species Bombina bombina. The sequence continues at coordinate 30,454,671 of NC_069503.1, forward strand.
TAATATGCAGATCACAAGATATTTATCATTAGATCAGTAAATGTGATGAGACTGAGGCTACTGAAATATAACTGAAAATAAACTGAGTGATATTTATTACTGAAGCAAATAGCAGCTTTAAAATAATTTTAACACCTTAATGACCACAATGTACCCTGTATGTCACTGGTTGTTAAGGGTTTTTTCAGGACATAATAGCACAAGTCTAGCAAGAACACGCTATTAATGCACTCCCTCCAGCAGGCTTTGTGGAATAGAGCAGTCTCAACGCTGGTTGCAAGACCGTGCTATAAAACAATCAAGTCCCAAAAAAAGGCCAGCGACATACAGGGTACGTCGCTGGTCCTTAAGGGGTTAAACCCTTAACGACAGTGACGTGCCCTGTTAAGGTATTGTCTGCCTGTAATAGAGCGAGTCTTGCCGCACTATTAGACCCTACTGCACTCTTGCAAAAGTAGCACAGTCTCACAGCTGACAGCAAGACCGCACTATTAAAAAAAACAATCCCATATATAGACCAGCGATGTCATTAAGAGATTAAATGAAAAATGGTGAATCTAGGCTCTACAGGGAATTATAAACCTATAGGGAAAAAAAGGATTCTGGTTGGCTGATACCTATAAATCTGTTGCTCATTGGATAACAGGAACAACCCCCACAAATGTATTATTGGACAGACCCCTCAAGCTTGAAAACATGGTTTGGTTCTGCTACAAACATTCATTTTACAAATTGCTATAATCATTATGTATTAAATTATCCTCTTTAAATGAAAGAACTAATCATTAAATTAATTAACGCATCATTACAAAATATAGAAAACAAATTAAATGCAGTGGCATTTTTATATAAACTCAGTTTCTTGAAGTGAAATATTTTATCTTTATCACAACAAAATACAGAACAATATTTTCTCATCATTATATAAAACACAACAGTGTGAGGCTGCTAATAAAGATTTATGTCAGTTTTTGCATATTACCGTTTAGCAGAAGCTCTGTAAGTATGAAGTCTCTCTGGTTCCTCCTGTGATATCACTGAGAGTTACACAGATATTTATACTAACGCCTCACTATCGCGAAAAGAACATATCATATTCTCATAAGCGATATTCAGACATTAATATAAGAATCCTATAATATAAAAGACCAAGTGTGTTTGTCCGAAGCTGTCATGCGCAGTAGAGACAGCACGAGGACAAACACACCTGGTCTTAGAGTCTACCTGATCTGCTGTTTGTGGCATGGTGTGGGCGGAAGTGGAGTTTGCCGGACGAGAGCGGGGGCATGGTTGGGCCGGGTGTGGTCACCCGAGAGAGGGGAGAGAGACAGAAAGAGAGGGGGAGAGAGCAAAAAAGATGGTAAAAGAAAGCAAATGAGAGGGGAAAAAGCAAAAGAGAGGGGAAAGAGCAAAAGAAGAGAGGGGGTAGAGAGAGCAAAAGAAGAGAGGGGGGAGAGAGAGGGGGGAGAGAGAGGGGGGAGAGAGAGAGAGAGAGGGGGAGAGAGGGGGAGAGAGAGGGGGAGAGAGAGAGGGGGAGAGAGAGAGAGAGGGGGGAGAGAGAGAGAGAGAGAGAGGGGGAGAGAGAGAGAGGGGGGAGAGAGAGAGAGGGGAGAGAGAGAGAGAGAGAGAGAGAGGGGGGAGAGAGAGGGGGGAGAGAGAGAGAGGGGAGATAGAGAGAGGGGGGAGATAGAGAGAGAGGGGGGAGATAGAGAGAGAGGGGGGAGATAGAGAGAGAGGGGGGAGATAGAGAGGGGGGAGAGGGGGAGAGAGCAAAAGAGATGGGAAAGAGCTATAGAGAGGGTAAGAGAGAGCAAAAGAGAGGATAAGAGAGCAAAAGAGAAGGTAAGAGAGAGCAAAAGAGAGGAAAAAGAGCAGAAGAGAGGGCAAAGAGCAAAAGAGAGGGCAAAGAGCAAATGAGAGGGGGGAGAGAGAGCAAAATAGAGGGGAAAGAGCAAAAAAAATTGGAAAGCGCAAAATAGAGGGAAGAGAGAGAAAAAGAGAGAGGGAGAGAGAGAGCAAAAGAAGAAAGGGGGAAAGAGAGAGCAAAAAAGAGAGGGGTAGAGAGAGCAAAAGAAGAGTCGAGGGAGAGAGAGCAAAAGAAGAGAGGGGAGAGATAGAGAGAGAGAGAGAGAGCGAGAGAAGGGGAGATAGAGAGAGAGAGGGGGGAGAGAGAGGGGAAGAGTGAGAGAGAAACAGAGAGAGAGAGAGAGAGAGAGGGGGGGGGGGGAAAGAGCGAGAGAGAGGGGAAGAGCGAGAGAGAGGGGAAGAGCGAGAGAGAGAGGGGGAAGAGAAAGAGTGGGGGAGAGAGCAATAGAGAGAGGGAGACAGAGCAAAAGAGAGGGGGGAGAGAGAGCAAAAGAGAGGGGAGAGAGAGAGAGAGCAAAATAAGAAAGGGGGAAAGAGAGGGGGGAGAGAGAGCAAAAGAAGAGAGGGGGCAGAGAGAGCAAAAGAAGAGAGAGGGGAGAAAGAAGGGGAGCTAGAGAGATGGGGAGAGAGAGGGAGAGGGGGGAGAAAGAGAGAGAGAGAGGGGGGGGGAAGAGGGGGGGAGAGCAATAGAGAGGGGGAGAGAGAGAGCAATAGAGAGAGGGAGAGAGAGCAAAAGAGAGGGGGAGAGAGAGCAATAGAGAGGGGGAGAGAGGGAGCAAAAGAGAGGGATGGAGAGAGAGCAAAAGAGAGGGATGGAGAGAGAGCAAAAGAGAGGGGGGGGAGAGAGGGTAGAGGGAGAGAGCAAAAGAGAGGGGGAGAGAGCAAAAGAGAGGGGGAGAGAGCAATAGAGAGGGGGAGAGAGCAATAGAGAGAGGGAGACAGAGCAAAAGAGAGGGGGGGAGAGAGCAAAAGAGAGGGGAGAGAGAGAGCAAAAGAAGAAAGGGGGAAAGAGAGAAAGAGAGAGAAAGAGAGGGGGAGAGAGAGCAAAAGAAGAGAGGGGCAGAAAGAGCAAAAGAAGAGAGAGGGGAGAGAGAAGGGGAGATAGAGAGAGGGGGAGAGAGAGAGAGAGAGAGGGAGAGAGGGGAGAGAGAGAGGAGAGAGAGAGAGGAGAGAGAGAGAGGAGAGAGAGAGAGAGAGGAGAGAGAGAGAGGAGAGAGAGGGGGGGGAGAGAGAGAGAGAGAGAGAGAGAGAGAGGGGGAGAGAGCAATAGAGAGGTGGAGAGAGAGCAATAGAGAGGTGGCAGAGAGCAATAGAGAGGGGGCAGAGAGAGCAATAGTGAGGGGAAGAGAGAGCAATAGAGAGGGGGAGAGAGGGAGCAAAAGAGAGGGGGGAGAGAGGGTAAAAGAAAGTGATGGAGATAAAGAGCAAAAGAGAGTGGAGAGAGACAGAGCTAAAGAGAGTGGAGAGAGAGCAAGAGAGAGGAGGTAGAGAGCGCAAAAGAGAGGGAGAGAGAGAGAGCAAAAGAGAGGGGGACAGAGATAGTGCAAAAGAGAGGGGGGATAGAGAGAGTGCAAAAGAGAGGGGGAGAGAGAAATAGAGAGGGGAGAGAGCAAAAGAGAGAGGGAAGAGAGAGCAAAAGATAGAGGGGAGAGAGAGCAAAAGAGGAGGGAGAGAGAGCAAAAGAGAGGAGGGAGAAAGAGCACAAAAGAGAGATGGAGAGAGAGCAAAAGAGAGGGGGGAGAGAGAGCAAAAGAGAGGGAGCAGAGAGAACAATAGTGAGGGGGAGAGAGGGAGCAAAAGAGAGGGATGGAGGGAGAGTAAAAGAGAGGGGGAGAGAGAGAGGGGGGAGAGAGAGCAAAAGAAAGGGATAGAGAGAAAGAGCAAAAGAGAGGGGAGAGAAACAGAGCAAAAGAGAGGGGAGAGAAACAGAGGGGAGAGAAACAGAGCAAAAGAGAGGGGAGAGAAACAGAGCAAAAGAGAGGGGAGAGAGACAGAGCAAAAGAGAGGGTGGGGAGAGAGCGCAAAAGAGAGGGGAGAGGGCACAAAAGAGAGGGGGGAGAGAAAGTGCAAAAGAGAGGGGGGATAGAGAGTGCAAAAGAGAGGGGGGAGAGAGAGAGCACAAAAGAGAGGGGGGAGAGAGAGAGCACAAAAGAGAGGGGGAGAGAGAGAGCGCAAAAGAGAGGGGGAGAGAGAGAGCGCAAAAGAGAGGGGGAGAGAGAGCGCAAAAGAGAGGGGGAGAGAGAGCGCAAAAGAGAGGGGAGAGAGAGCGCAAAAGAGAGCGGGGAGAGAGAGCAAAAGAGAGCGGGGAGAGAGAGCAAAAGAGAGCGGGGAGAGAGAGCAAAAGAGAGAGGGGAGGGAGAGCAAAAGAGAGAGGGGAGAGAGAGCAAAAGAGAGAGGGGAGAGAGAGCAAAAGAGAGAGGGGAGAGAGAGCAAACGAGAGGAGGGAGAGAGAGCAAAAGAGAGGGGGATAGAGAGAGTGCAAAAGAGAGGGGGAGAGAGAGCAAAAGAGATGGGGGAGAGAAAGCAAAAGAGAGGGGGGAGAGAAAGCAAAAGAGAGGGGGGGAGAGAGAGAGAGCAAAAGAGAGGAAAGAGCAAAAGAGAGGGGAGAGAGAGAGCAAAAGATAGGGGGGAGGGAGAGAGCAAAAGAGAGGTGGGAGAGAGCAAAAGAGAGGGGGGAGAGAAAGCAAAAGAGAGGGGGGGAGAGAGAGAGAGCAAAAGAGAGGAAAGAGCAAAAGAGAGGGGAGAGAGAGAGCAAAAGATAGGGGGGAGGGAGAGAGCAAAAGAGAGGTGGGAGAGAGCAAAAGAGAGGGGGGAGAGAGAGAGCAAAAGATAGGGGGGAGGGAGAAAGCAAAAGAAAGGGGGGAGGGAGAGAGCAAAAGAAAGGGGGGAGGGAGAGAGCAAAAGAAAGGGGGGAGGGAGAGAGAGAGCAAAAGAGAGGGTGGAGAGAGAGCAAAATAGAGGTGGAGCGTTAGAGAGCGCAAAAGAGAGGGGGAGAGAGCACAAAAGAGAGGGGGGACAGAGAGCAAAAGAGAGGGGGAGAGAGAGAGCAAAAGAGAGGGGGAGGGAGAGAAAGCTAGGGGTGGGACCCACTATACTGCAAGAAACTGGCCCATGTGAATGGGCTTTAGGACCAGTATCTCATATTCCAGATGATGAGGTTGTCCGTACATGCGTTACACCGGATATGACATAGGGGAACACACACGGCAGCAGACAGAGATCGCAAGCGGCTGTACTCATGACAAAAGTTACAGTGTGGAATACAGCTCCTGTGAGCAGTCGAATTGGCAGCAATATATCCCACAAATGGAAGGTCAGTCTGATACGTCGGCCTGGGTGTACCGGTAGCGGCACAGGGAAACATTCAATTTGGCTGCCAATTCCCTGGGGAAAAAAATATTGCTAAGAAGTAATTCCATTTAGACGTCGACTTTGGTGGTGGCTGTGAGAAGCTTAAAGTCTTGATACGGCTGGTACTTGGCGGAACTAACCTAAATTGCTGTTCCGCTTTCCCTCCTAAGGTCATGGAACCGTGTGTTTTACCAGGCGCTTCGTAGTGGCGTACATTTTTTTGGTGCCATTTTGTGAAGTTAGGCTTGAATAAGAGAGCCTTTCTGGAGTTGGAGTTTCAACTGCATCCAAGTGGGAAGCCTCTAATACAGAGCTTTCCAAACTTTTCATGTTGGTGACACACTTTTTAGACCTACATCATTTTGCGACACAGTAATTCAGATGTACTAGCAAACAGGAGGTCAAACTAACTTGTTTTAAGAGATACGGACACATACTGTAATAGTCTGTATTTGTAGCAATTTGAACAAGCATTTAATTTTGTTTTATAAATAAGAACCAACAATTTCCTCAAAGGTAGGTTTGTAACATAAAAGAAGCTTGATGAATTCGTTGTCAGTGCTTCGTATAATGTATTACTATTTGCCCAATAAGTGACAGTTTATTAACTTCATAAACTGTATTACTTTCAGGGCATTTGATAATGCAAACAGTTCAAATAAAGCAGTAACATAAAATATAGTATTCCTTAATTAGGCAGGTAAAGTTCATCAAAATAAGTAAGGATAACGATTAATAGTAAAATAATTGGGTCTGACCTGAGAACACATGAATTGTTACTTGTCCGTTTGTTATGAACAGCAGCGTGGTACTCAGAGGGAGAGCGGTTGCGGCTGCAGCTGATGACGTCACCGCTACTTGCTGTGCTGTGTATGAAGCTGCTTGAATCCTGTTACCTTGTGAATGCTTCAGAGTTTGATGTCGAGTTAGTTTGATTCCCTTGTAGTATGCAATATCTTCCGGAGTTGAATTGAGTAAAAGAGCTGCTAGAAGTAGGAATGAAAAATAAGAGATGTTATCAGAACTCTTCAAATAAGAAATTATGAGGCTGTTGGAGAGTGAGGAAAACTCTCAGTGTAACGCTTGTGCTGTGAATCAATTCTCAATTAACCAGCAATGAATGCTGGGGGGAAGTGCTTGATATAGGAGGCTCTTAAAGGGACAGATCATTAGCAAGCAGTAACCCTGACAGAGCCCCCCACAAAAAGAACCACAGCGAGGTTCAAGGCCTAGGACGATCAGGGTTACGTCTATGGAAGAGGGAAATCAGACGTGGAGCAGATATGTTTGAAGCAGGCTCCCAGGAATCATCCTCATGGCCAAAACCTTTCCAATGAACCAAATAGAAAAGATTCCCACGACGTAGTCTAGAATCCAGAATGCTATGAACCTCATACTGGCAATCAAGATTAGCAGAAGGTATTGGGTCTTCTGATGTAATATTTGTTATGGGTAGGTTGCAAGGTTTGATAAGAGACACATGGAAAGTTGGATGTATCTTAAAAGTTGATGGTAGTTGGAGTGTAACTGTTGTTGGACCATTTACCCTGACGATAGGGTAAGGACCCAAAAAGAGTTTACCTAGTTTCCTACAAGGATAAGGTATCTTGAGGTTCTTAGTGGAGAGCCATACTTGTTGTCCTACGGAATATTGAGGACTAGGTCTGTGGCGAAGATCGTAGTACCTGCGTTGTGATGCCTGAGCCTGAAGAATATGTTCACGAATTGAAGAAAAGTTAGCTGAAATGTCATTAACCAGATCATTCACCTGAGGACATGGGGTGTCAATCTTCGGAAGTAGTGTGAAATTTGGATGTAAACCATAATTTATAAAAAATGGTGATGTGCCAGTTGTAGAACTCTTATTATTATTATAGGCAAATTCTGCTAAGGGCAAGTAGGTGGCCCAAGAATCTTGTTGGTGAGAGCAGAAACAACGTAGGTATTGCTCTAGCCACTGGTTCACCCTCTCTGTCTGCCCATTTGTCTGAGGATGGTAAGCAGTGGTGAGTTTTTGTTCTATATGCAGAGCAGCACACAAATTTCTCCAGAACTTAGATGTGAATTGGGTTCCACGGTCACTAAGGATGGTTTTAGGTATTCCATGCAGTCTTATAATGTTTTGAATGAATAATTCACTGGTGAACTTGGAAGTGGGTAGGGAAATAACCGGTATGAAATGTGCCATCTTTGAGAATAGATCGGTGACAACCATTATAGTGGTATATTTGTTAGAGAGAGGTAAGTCCACAATAAAGTCTAAGGATACCGCCTCCCAGGGTACTTGAGGTACAGGTAAAGGCTGTAAAAGACCCACAGGGAGTTGTTTAGAAGGTTTGGAGGTTGCGCATATAACACATTTAGAAATATATTCTTTGAGATCGAGGTTAAGAGTAGGCCACCAAAAAGATCTCTTAAGTAAATCCAAGGTTTTATCCCTTCCCATGTGTCCAGCAAGGGGAGATTCATGAACTGTTTTCAAGATTGAAGATCTAAGATTTGGAGGTATGTATAGCTTCCCGTCCTTATAGAGTAAGCCATCAGAATTGTAAGTAAGATCTGTATGAGGTACTGATGGATCAATAGCAGTAGCATCTTTTATCACTGTAGTTAGACTTGTTATAACTCCAATGATAGAGTCCTTAGGAACAATAGTAGTAGGAATGCATGGTATTATAGGTTTAGGACCTTGTCTAGAGAGGGCGTCAGCCTTGCCATTTTTTGTACCAGGCCTGTAGGTAATGATGTAATGGAAACGAGAGAAGTAAAGACTCCAGCGTAATTGTCTGGAGGATAGAGTTCGATTAGACTGAAGATATTGCAGATTTTATGGTCAGTATATATGACAGTTGGTTGTGTTGCACCCTCAAGCAAGTGCCTCCAGTGATCGAAGGAACACTTTATTGCAAGTAATTCTTTCTCGCCAACTGGATAATTTAACTCTGCTGGTTGCATCAATCTTGAGAAGAATGCGACCGGATGTAAGGGTTCTTTGAATGATTTCCTTTGAGAGAGGATTGCCCCTATTGCGAACTCAGAAGCGTCAACTTCCAGGATAAATTGCTTTTCTAAATCCGGGTATTGGAGAATGGGTGCTGTAGTGAATTTATTTTTTAAAAGGTCAAATACCTGTTGAGTATGGCTTGTCCACCTGAAAGGATGATTCAATTTGGTGAGTTCAGTAAGAGGTTTGGTAATAGCAGCGAATCCAGGAATGAATTTCCTATAATAATTTGAGAAGCCAAGGAAACGTTGAACATCTTTCTTACATTGGGGAGTCGGCCAATTATGAATGGCCTGAACCTTGTCATCTTGCATCTTGATTCCTTCAGGAGAGATGTTATACCCCAGAAAAGAGATATTATTTGACTCAAATATACATTTTTCTAGTTTAGCGTATAGGTTATTTTTTCGTAACCTAGTGAGAACCTCTCTAACATGCATTCTATGTTGATCTAAATTTTGTGAGTAAACTAGAATATCGTCCAAATAGACAACAACATATACATCCAAAATATCTCTGAAAAGATCATTGATTAAGCATTGGAATGTTGCTGGGGCATTGCACAGACCGAATGGCATCACTGTATATTCGAATAGCCCATATCTAGTCCGAAAAGCAGTGAGCCATTCGTCGCCAGCTCTCATTCGTATAAGATTATAGGCACCTCGAAGATCCAATTTAGTGAAAATTGAGGCCCCCCTTAATCTTTCAATTAATTCAGGGATTAAAGGTAGGGGGTACCTGTTTTTTCTGGTACGCCTGTTCAATTCCCTGTAATCAATGATTGGTCTTAACGTGCCATCTTTGTTGGTAACAAAAAATATGCCTGCACCTGCAGGGGAGGTACTAGGTCTTATAAAACCTTTTCGGAGGTTCTCATCTATATAGTTTTTAAGGTGTTCTAGTTCTGGTTTAGAAAGGGGGTAGATATGTCCATAGGGAATTGAAACTCCTGGGAGTAAATCAATAGGACAATCGTATTCCCTATGAGGGGGCAAACATTCAGCTTCTTTTTTATTAAAAACATCTGAGAAGTCTGCATATTGTTTGGGTAAAATATTATCCTCAACCTGTAGCATAATTAAATCTGATGATGTCTCACTATTTTGAGTGAGATGAGGAAAAGATAAACTGAGGTCATTCCAGTTTATAGTTGGTTTGTGTTTACAAAACCAATTTATACCAAGGATTACATTAAACATTGGTGAAGATATGACATCAAAAGTGAGTGTTTCTGTGATGTGTGTGCAGGATATTACCTGTAATGGTGTAGTTTGGTGTGTGACAGGACCTGATTTTAAAAAAGAGCCATCAATGACCTTCACAGAGACTGGAGTTTTCTTAGAGACCAGAGGTATTTTATTCTGTTTCACAAAAGAAAAATCAACAAAATTTCTACATGAGCCGGTGTCCAGGATAGCTTCAGTTGTTATCCTGATTTGATCCCACTGTAAAATAATAGGGATAGTTAAATATGATGGTTTAATGGTTTTCATTAACAGGGATTCAGTGATGTTAGGCAACCTACCCTTCTTATTCCTAGCCAGAACAGGGCAGTCCTTTACTTCATGAGTAGGGCAGGCACAATACATGCACAAACTATGCAACTTCCTCCTATTCTTCTCCTGAGAGGAGAGGGGACCTTTTATGAAGCCTATGTCCATAGGTTGTGGTGATTCTTTAGTTTGATAAACAGGTGTGGAGAGAAAGCTTTTTGTACCGCTAGCCTTTTCAGAGCGGCGTTCCCTAAGCCGTCTATCTATGTTAATAGTGAGAGAAAAAAAATCTTCCAATGAATCTGGAATCCCTGTGCGTGAAAGCTCATCCTTTATATCCTCAGATAATCCTAAACGATATTGAGTTTTAAGGGAGACCTCATTCCATCCTGAATCACGGGCAGAAATTTTAAATTGTGTGATGTAAGACTCCACTGGGTTCTTTCTTTGTTTTAAAGATCTAAGTAAGTTTTCAGCTGTGACCTGTTTAAAAGGGTCATCATATAATGCTGACATTTGATCAAAGAATTCATCTAGAGATCCTAGTATTGCATCATCATTTTCAAAAAAAGAGTCAGCCCAAGCCCTAGGTTCCCCCCCTCAAATATGATATCACAGTGAGCACTCTTGATCTTTCTGTGGGATAAGTACGTGGCTTTAATTGAAAAAGCAACAAACAGGAATTTTTAAACTCTCTAAATCTTGAACGGTCACCAGAGAATTTTTCTGGGGGGGAGACCATAGGTTCAGGGATAGAATCTGCACTTGCAGGTTTAGGTGCCAGAGTCTCTCTTAAGCAGGCCTTCAAAGCCTGATTTTCCACTTGTAATTCATGGAAAGAACCTGATAAAGCTTCTAATCTATCTGACAGGACTTGAACTTTATCACTTAAAAGATCTTGTTCCATAATTGCTGTTGAAAGTATATGTTTAGTATAGGATAATTCTGTGTACACAAACACTAAATCCTTTCTTCCTTATGGCTGGTTAATTCTGTAATAGTCTGTATTTGTAGCAATTTGAACAAGCATTTAATTTTGTTTTATAAATAAGAACCAACAATTTCCTCAAAGGTAGGTTTGTAACATAAAAGAAGCTTGATGAATTCGTTGTCAGTGCTTCCTATAATGTATTACTATTTGCCCAATAAGTGACAGTTTATTAACTTCATAAACTGTATTACTTTCAGGGCATTTGATAATGCAAACAGTTCAAATAAAGCAGTAACATAAAATATAGTATTCCTTAATTAGGCAGGTAAAGTTCATCAAAATAAGTAAGGATAACGATTAATAGTAAAATAATTGGGTCTGACCTGAGAACACATGAATTGTTACTTGTCCGTTTGTTATGAACAGCAGCGTGGTACTCAGAGGGAGAGCGGTTGCGGCTGCAGCTGATGACGTCACCGCTACTTGCTGTGCTGTGTATGAAGCTGCTTGAATCCTGTTACCTTGTGAATGCTTCAGAGTTTGATGTCGAGTTAGTTTGATTCCCTTGTAGTATGCAATATCTTCCGGAGTTGAATTGAGTAAAAGAGCTGCTAGAAGTAGGAATGAAAAATAAGAGATGTTATCAGAACTCTTCAAATAAGAAATTATGAGGCTGTTGGAGAGTGAGGAAAACTCTCAGTGTAACGCTTGTGCTGTGAATCAATTCTCAATTAACCAGCAATGAATGCTGGGGGGAAGTGCTTGATATAGGAGGCTCTTAAAGGGACAGATCATTAGCAAGCAGTAACCCTGACACATACATAAATTATATAATAACGAAATGTATTTAAAAGTAACAGTATGTATTTCAAGAATTAAAAAAAAGGTTAACACCAATAGCTACTTACTATTTTAATGGGATGTATGAGGTTGATGGGATGAACACCGTTTCTGAATATTTAGTGGAATATTAGCTAAAGACACTCGCATTTCATTATCAAGCATTTTTAAGCTTCCACTTCCTATCCATATATCAAGAGCAGGAGCAGCAATGCACTACTGGGAGCTAGCTGAACACCCCCCCCCCCCACTGACTTCTGACTTCAGCTCAGCGTTTAAGCTGCTTCCCTCAGAGCTCTGCAAGTCCGACTGACTACTGTTCGCGCTGCAAACACACTGCTGTCCCACTCACTGACTACAGTGCAGTCACGAGCTGATTGAGGAGTCCACACGTGCAGTCAGGAGCCAATGTGCCGCCAATGGGAATAGTTTCAGTTCCCATTAAGCTGCGCCAATAGGTTAAGATGATCTGTGACCCACTAGGTATCAATCACGTCTCAACCATGTGATATGCGTAGCAGGCAGGCGGAAAGTCGTAAACCAAAAGAAAAAAAATAAAAATAATTTTAAATTAAAAAAAAATTGTGCTGAAGCAGGGACACACATACACACTGCCGCCGACACACTAATGTGTCCCGACACACAGTTTGGAAAGCACTGCTCTAATAGGCCTTATGTTTTGTCTGACTGGCCAAGGGCAATATCCTGTTGTGTCTTCAAGTTGTATTTCATTCACTGTTTTCAAGTAAGTTAATGCAAGTCTGAGTCTCTGGGAAGGATTGACAGAGAGGGCTTCACCTATGAACTGTGAATACAACATATAGCTTCAGCCAAGAAGCCACAACTTGGGAACCTTTATTTTATGGAAAGTGACTGTGACGTAACGCAGTTAAATGTGTGTATAAAGTGTGTACACAGTGTTATATTGTCATCTGGCTTCATAACTTAAAGTACTCATGTTGACCAGAATATATGTAAGGAACAAAGGCACATAAGCACTACATTGGCAATTGTTTCCTGCCTGTTTTGAAACCCCATGTTTTAAACTATTAAGTGGCATTCCTCTATCTGCCCCCCTCACTTCATGGGTGTCCTCAGTGAAGATAACTTGTCTATGGAAATCCACAGCAAGCTATAAACTTAAATAAAGACTGAATCTTTTCTATAAAAAACTTATACTGCATAAGGAGAAGCTTAATTACAGTTATACGAGAAGTGACTTTCAATTTATTATTTGTTCTCTTGTTCTCCCCCTTTTTTTGTTACCCTTTTCCCTCCTTGCCTATAACAGAAGTATAACTGGGGTAAATAAGAAGAAGAAAAAAAGGGGGAAAACATATATAAAAAGAAAGCGGAATAAGGGGAAGGGGGGGGAGAAGGGAAAAAGGAGAAAAAAAAAGAGAGAAAAAAAAATCAAGGCATATTGGGATATCCCTTTATGCATTTTCTATGTGGTTAAAAAGGTACTGAAGGGCGTAATGTAAAATGTATCTAATTGGTACAAGACTTTTAACAAAATGGAATTGCGTACAAATTAAGTAAATCTGGAATTCTAGAGATTATATAGAAGCACTAAGGCTAATAAGAAGAGAAGTAAGCATTAGTTTATGTAAATAATCTGGGTACTTATCTATAAAGAAAGCCATATGTACTAGATGTGATATAGAGTCTGTCCGCTATAAAGAGTTGTGTATTGACATTCTGTAGAAAGTATTTCTGGCTGTAATATTGTGATATTTTTCCTAGATTAGAAAATGTGTAGGTGTATGGTCCTTTTACTTTTTTTTGGTAATACAGAGGTTGTATATTTATTGGATTATATTTTGATGCTGGAACAGATTGCCCTGGAGAAGGATTGCTAAAATTAAATATGTTCAATGTTTATATTATTACGTAGGAATTATTTTAAATGTGATATCTACTAGAAAGTCTATTGCATTAGGGACCAGTATTTTATGGCAGCTGGAAATTCATCACAATTAATCTATGTATTAATTCTATATACAGGTCTTAGACCAAAGATCAACAAATAATATATATATATGCAGGTGGCCCTCGTTTTACAACGGTTCAATTTACACCGTTTCAGAATAACAACCTTTTTTTCCAGTCAGGTGACCGCTATTGAAAAGCATTGAGAAGCAGTGCATTTATTAAAATAGCCAGTAGGTGGAGCTGTCCGCTTGTGTTGCAGCAAAGCCAAGCAAGCTGAAATTAATCAGTTTAACCACACCTGCGCTATCGAGCAGATTTCAAAGGAACAAGATCTTCCTGTCTATAACTCAGTACAGATTGGAATGCATAGAAAGAACTGTTTGCAGAAAAATGCAAGTGAAGTCTGTGTTGTGTGATTATTTTATTAGGTTTATAATGCAGTCTAGCATTTAAAGTCTTAATTTCAAAGCTTTAAAAATAATGTATTAGGTGTTACTTATGACAATTTTGAGAGGGGCCTGGAACCTATCTCCCTCACTTCCCATTGACTTGCATTATAAACTAAGTTTCAATTTACAACGGTTTCGATTTACAACCATTCCTTCTGGAACCTAACCCCGGCGTAAACTGAGGGCTACCTGTATATATATTTTAATGGAGAGGTTTGTAACCTCACTTAAACCTAGATCACCAAATATGCCTCCGAAAGCCAAAGATAATAAAGAGAAAGATAAAAAAAGATAAAATTAATATTAGTGCATCCCAAGAAAGCTTTTTGGACCTTACGGACTCCTATTCCGTGCCTGGTTCACAAAATCCGGCCAGGGAAATCTCAGATTTCATAGCCCCACAATTTGATTTCTTAAAACAAGAATTGGAATGTATTCGCCCTCAACAAGATAAATTGACTCAAAATGTGTCTCTGCTAGCTGGCGATATACAGATATTCAATAAGAGACTGAATGAGGTTGAAGCTCAAGTATCAGAAATAGAAGATAGAGCTAATTTACGTGACAAAGAAAATTCTCAACAAGACTCTCTAGTATTAAAATTACAGGCCAAAATTGTTGAACTTAAAGGGACAGTCTACACCAGAATTGTTATTGTTTTAAAAGATAGATAATCCCTTTTTTACCCATTCCCCAGTTTTGCATAATCAACACAGTTATATTTATATATTTTTTACCTCTGTGATTATCTTGTATCTAAGCCTCTGCAAACTGCCCCTTTATTTCATTTCTTTTAACAGACTTGCAGTTTAGCCAATCAGTGATGGCTCCCAGGTAATTTAACGTGCATGAGCACTGTGTTATCTATATGAAAAACGTAAACTAACACCCTCTAGTGGTGAAAAACCTGTTAAAATGCATTCTTAAGAGGCAGCCTTCAAGGTCTAAGAAATTAGCATATGAACCTCCTAGGTTTAGCTTTCAACTAAGAATACCAAGAGAACAAAGAAAAATTGGTGATAAAAGTAAATTGGAAAATTGTTTAAAATTACATGCTCTATCTGAATCATGAAAGTTTTTTTTTGGACTAGACTGTCCCTTTAAGGATCAATCAAGAAGAAAAAAATGTATGCTTCATTGATATTACTGAATCAATTGATTCCTCAGGCCTTTATGATTTTATATCTGAGAAATTACCCGAACTGTTAGAAATAACAAGCGGAAAAAAAACACAATAAGAGTGGAAAGAGCCCACAGGTTTGATAGCATATACAATATATCCTGCAATACTTAAGGGTTAAAAAAAGAGGGTAAGACCCTCACATTTAATACTGTGGATGAAGCAAAAAATGTCTTAAAAATCTATAAAAGGCTGGATATGGTGTCTGTGTGGTTTTTTTTGTCTGTTTGCTTTTCCCCCCTCTCTCCCCCCTCTCTCATTATCTACAGGCAATGGGAAATATTCTTAAGGGCTTGGGAATAAAACATTTTAGGGGCTTAAAAGGGTAGGGATTATTTAAATTTGATTTCTTGGAATGTTAGGGGTATTTTAACACTAATAAAGCGGAAACTTATTTTAAAACCTTTAGGTAGTCTGAGGTCGCATGTGGCACTGTTGCAGGAAACTCATTTGAGAGCTAAAGAGATTTAAAAATTAAAATCTGGTTGGTTTGGGGACGTCATCACCACTGTGTGCCCTAAAAGAAAAAAAAGAGGTGTAGCTATTCTCTTACATTAAGAATTCTATTATGAAATAATTAAAAAAGATATAGAACCAGATGGCAGATATATCCTATTATCTATCAAAATAGGAAGTGAAACTTATTGGATATGTAACATCTATGGTCCAAATACACCAGATAAATTATTCTGGAATAAAATCATTAAAAAAAACTTTCAGATTATATGAATGATAGATTGATAATAGAGGGGATTTTAATCTGATTTCACAGCTCTTAATAGATAGATTAGAATAAAAAATCCCATAGAAATTATTATAGAGGAATTAAAATCCTTAGATTACATGAATTAATGTAAAAGATATCTGGAGGATTCAAAACCCAGATCAAAGAGAATACGCATGTGAATCTAAATCTTATAAATCTATTTCTAGGATTGACATGTTTCTGGTTAATTAAAAAAAAGCTTGGTCATGAAAAATATTTGTTCACTAATATTAAGTATACAAACTGGCTAGTTTCTGCCTGGCAACAATATAAAAATCTCAATTTGAATTCTATAGAAAAAAAACAAAAAATATTGTGAAGCATCTAAAGCTGTGCTAAAAGGGGTAATAAAAGCCTATCCGCTAGATTATGAGTTTTGTCGGTAAAAACTTGCGGGGCTAACGCTCCTTTTTTTCCAGCCCTTACTTTAAACAACGCTGGTATTACGAGTTTTCTGAATGGCTGCGTTAGCCTCAGAAAAGTGAGCGTTGAGCAAAATTTAGCGCCACTTCTACCTGTAATATCAGCGTTGCTTACGGTAGCGGTAAGCTGGAAAAACGTGCTTGTGCACGATTTCCCCATAGGATACAATGGGGCTGAGCTGGCTAAAAAAAAAACTAACACCTGCAAAAAAGCAGCGTTCAGCTCCTAACGCAGCCCCATTGTTTCCTATGGGGAAGCACTTTCTAAGTCTAGGAAGAGAAGGGTTAACACTGGACTGCGGAGGTAGGGACAGTGCTGGCCAACTGACAAATTCACACTTCTCACAGTTGTGAATGGGATAAACAGATATAGGACAACGGAAAGTCAGTGGCGCCTGAGGCTGACTGTCAAAACGGACTAAGGGTATAAATTAACCGAAATCAATTACGTGGTCTGCTAGATAAGCTCAAAATAGAAACATATAAATGACTGCAAAACATATATATAATGATCGAACAATTTCCCCAACTATAGGTGAACAAACATTAATACAGCTCGATGCAGGTGGGGTTACTAATTAGGTGGTAAGGAGAGAGGGCTAAATGGATACAAAATAATACAAAATAATAAATAAATATATTATATCAACAAAATATGTAATTTAATGAATGGATTAATAACAGCATACATATCCATTTACACCGGTGTATACAATAAAATGAATTCAAATAGATAGGAAAATATAATTGATATAGCAATACCAATAGGATTAAAATAAACGATTCAATGTGCAGTCGGATCCTAACATTGCTGGGATATACTGGTATATAAGCTTGTGTTAAACGATACTGCTCTATGTTGTATTTTTTCTTTTTTCACAGGGATTGGATCTTCTTTTTTTCACAGGATTTGATTTTTTGATTTTTTATGAAGTTTGTTTGTATACACTAGGGTTGCCAGTTGTCCTTCAAAAAAATACTGGACAGCCAGCAGTTAACGTACGTACGTGTGTGTATGGGAGGGGGGAGGGGCGTGGATGGTGGCCTCATGGCAATAAAAAAGGCACACATATTATTAGCGTTCTTTTTATTATATATATATATATATACTGTATGTGAATATATCATATTGCTTTGGGGGTAGTAATTATATATTCATTTATAATTTACATACAGCTGCCTGCAAAATATATAAAATATTTCCCTCATATTGCTATCTAAGTGCAATGTGCAAATACCTCATGGTGAAGGGAAGTGTCAGCTTTTGATCTCCCTAGCTTGTTCCCAAAGTCGGTCAGGCTGCAAAAGTTTTAAAAGAGTAACTCTCTCACAGGTTCAGCCAGGTTGTGTGACTCACTCCCTAGTCCCTTCCAGGATTTCTGAAACAGCATCCGCGGCCCCGCGCTAGACTAGGTGACATCAGAGCATCACGTGACTAACACTCACATCCAGACTCAGAAGCTGAGCGCCGCGCTACTCAAGTTCCCAGCCTCACATGAAATTATGATGTAACCAGGCTCAGATGCGGACTTGCGGAGTGCCGCGCTGCGCTACTAGGATGGAGGTTTTGTAAGGCACTAAGGCAGGCAGTCTTTATTAGGGGTGGATGGCACAACGGCACCAAATTGACAGTTAAGGACCACCAAAAAAACAGATATTTGAATGTCCGTTTTTTTGTAATAGATATTACCGGACAGCAAACAGAAATACCGGACTGTCCGGTCAGATACCGGACACCTGGCAACCCTAGTATACACCCAGCGATCACTGTTGATTGACTTTCTGAACATATCACATTTTTGCATTTGTTTCTAATATTGCATTTTTTTTTACTGTTGGATCACTTTTCAATATCACTATCATATAATTGAATTTACTTACATTTTATTTGGATTGACATTTGGATTACAAGGACTTTCTGACTTATTTACATTTTTATTTTTATTTTCATTTTTATTGGATTTTCAACACACATATATATACTTCTTCACTGGTATTACCATATACACTTTAATTTTTTTCAACGGCTTCATAACCATTTTCTTCACCATTTTTCACTGATTTTTTACAGGACTTCAAATTTATTTGTATTATTTTTGGTTTATTTTCACATGTTTATATATATTTTATCACATTGACTTTCTCACTAGACATCGCACACAATTATTTGTATTGTTCCTTTGTTTTTATTCTTTTATAATCTTGCCCTTTTATCATTATTATTGTTGTAACAGTATCATTTTATTACTGCCATTGTTAGATTGTTTTTAATAAGTATTATGGATGCATATACTTTCATGTTTTTTTAACTTGTGATTACCTGCTGTTCTTATATGTGATATTAAACTTGTTAATTTGTGTAATTTAAGGATCCTATTATGGTATTATAGGATCTTATTGTACAATACCAGCATTTCTAATCCACACACTTAGACCTGGCCTTTTATTAGGCGCTCCTAACACGGGGTATCCTCTTTCTTGGGTATCTAGAGACCCAATTGTTATAGGAGCTTTGGTCTTGGAAGTTAGCGCCGTCGGACAGATCGCATTTTAGCATTGCTGGGATATACCACGGCCCTAGTGGCAACTTATGTAATGTTCAATCGCTCAGTGTGTGCTGTCTGTGCACGTAGATAGCACACACTGAGCCGGTAGGAGTCTTTCACTTTCAAAGCGTTCAAGGTTTCAAATAAGTGCGCGCACTTTAACGGTCCTAATTGGCTGGACCCTAGTAACATTGCATCACACAGAGGATACGTGTGAAGAGAGCGAGGATGACGAAAGCTCCGAGTAAAAAGCACTTTCCTTGTTGTTGCTGAATTATATCTATTGGCGCAACTCCTGAAGACTGCAAATTATTGCTAACTGTTGTAACAACTGAAGAACAAGCAGCTAAATCTATACGGCTAAGTTTAACCTAGATTCACACTTGCACAGACTGCCTTACCAGGAGGATATCCCCTTTTTTCTATTCGTTTATACACTGTATTTAACGAACACTGTGTATTTGCCAGTGGTAACATTATAACTTACAATCGAAGGGATTTGCACTTTTGAGTCAGCACTAAACAATATACAGTGTTGCCTATTTCGACAGTTTGAGCAATTGAACATTACATAAGTTGCCACTAGGGCCGTGGTATATCCCAGCAATGTTAGGATCCGACTGCACATTGAATCGTTTATTTTAATCCTATTGGTATTGCTATATCAATTATATTTTCCTATCTATTTTAATTCATTTTATTGTATACACTGGTGTAAATTTATATGTATGCTGTTATTAATCCATTCATTAAATTACATATTTTGAAGTTATTTTTTTTGCTGCTCCCAAGCTACTTACTAACTTTTAGCAGCTACTGCAGGGACCTGCCGCTTATTATTCTAGAGACTTGGTTGTAGATGAAAACCTCACAGTTTGATACCACTAACTGAGTCTGACCTTCTGGGGAAAAAAAAAAAAACCCCTGGACTTACAAATTGGCGTGATAGTGTTTCATATCTAGAGGTGGACATTGAAATTGCCGGACAGCACTGTCATTAGCCAAACCCTAGAAGGAGATCTCTTATGTTGCAAACCCCAAATGTTTAAAACAGCAGTTAGATAGCACACAGTTTGAAGGCTTAAGATAGTAGATTGTTCCCTCGCACATGTTATAGTTTACTCTATTGCTATTATTTTTTTTTTTTTTATTTTTTTTAGCTCATACTCCTGTTACTAAATTCTTCCCTCTACTGGCAACTGAAGAAGCTGGCTGCTTTTCAGAATTGGATCAGCACCTAGCTAATCAGACTAATGACTAAAAGTTATTGCTCAATACTGTTTACTGTTTGAATCAGGTTCAGTGGAAAGTTTTGCTCTTTTACTCTGCTGCTGGCTGTTTTTTCTTGTTAACCCTCAGAATTTGACCTCTGTCATCGATATGATACTACACTCTTAGAAGATAAATTTATGTTTTCCACCCAGCAGCTCACTAGGCATGCCCTGCTATGAGATAATTATATATTTGCTTAAGCTCCCCCGTTAAAATGTACAAATGCACCATTGTTCTCTTAAGTGTATATTCACAATCTCAAGTCACAAAGTAATGTACGAGATACATAGGCATGTGCTTATAATTGTGGAGACAGGTCCTATGTTGCAAATTTTTACTGTTAATGCTTATGAAACTATGATACATATAATTAACCTTGGGGGTACGCATGGTATGCCTTATATATATTACTCCTCTCTATTTATAGGTCAGTATTGACTAGTTTAGTTCAGAGTAAAATGAAACAGCACACTACTGAGGGTGTAGCCCATCACCGTTGTACCATGCGTCCCAAACGAACCCTAGACACAAATCCCAATATCAATATATATTTATATACCCTCCTACTTCCTCCTCCCACTTCACTCCTGGACTTGGCATTGTTTCCTTATCTATTCTAGCCGCGTTAGAACGCACACCCTCCAGTACCATGTCCCTTAGCACATACCGGCCGGAGCAGTATAGTAGACCTAGTGCCTACAGTCACTCTACTCAACTAAAAATCTGCTTTGTTAATGGGTGCATGGTGACTTTGTATTTATGTCAGGATTGTTATCAGTTGAACTTTAGTTTGAGTTATTACATTACTCCATTACTTTATTCTCATACGTCATATCCTGTTTTGACTCCTCTAAATATTGTTCTATTTAATTTTACTCAGTGCTCTGGGAACCTCAGGTTGGTAAGTTTGATCATTTGTGTGAGTCCTATTACTGAGAGAGGGGCTTACTGCTTTTTATAAATTTACAACAAGATAGACTGTCTGCCAGTTCTGTTCACTAATATATGTAGTACATTATAGCAGGCTATACATATTATCTACTACCCCTTTCTTGTTAGCATATGAAAATTGTACTTAACTAAAATTTGTCTGTTTAATAGTTGCCTCCTAGATATAGCAAGTTTCCCTCTCCGGCTCCTTATACTCCAAACAAATATACAGAATACTCACCAGGTTCATCTTATCCCTCTTTATACCAGCTACATTTCATGTAGAGCAATCTACTATAGCTCCGCCTCCCCCCCCCCCTTATACTGGGTCCTATACCCATTTTTCTTTAATCCAAGCGGCTCTTGTCCGCTGTAATCGTTTCCTTCTTTCACAATATCCTTGTTAGTTATATCCCTTCATCGATACAGATCTCTTGAATAACTCAAAAGTCCCAGTCAACTATCTGATAAATATTTCCCTCATCACAAGCGGACTTGCTGATTTTTCACTATATTATCACTCTGTATTCACTCCAGTTTACAGGGAGTGGTCTTATTGGCCTAACCCTTTATGACACAGGGATATAACTTGGCCAACTTATATTCATAATACCCCTTAACACTAAAAAGAGACCCTATATTTACTCCTGAGAAATTCCACCTCTATACTCACCAGCAAACGAAGAACTATGTATGTGTTAACTATAAGATGATAATTATTACATTACTGTCTAAGACTTATTGTTTACCTTTTTCTGTTTGTAATTTATTTGCACATACCCATGTGGAGTTGTATTGCTTTTCTCTTGTTTGTAAAAAAAAAAATTACATATTTTGTTGATATAATATATTTATTTATTATTTTGTATTATTTTGTATACATTTATTCCTCTCTCCTTACCACCCAATTAGTAACCCCACCTGCATCGAGCTGTATTAATGTTTGTTCACCTATAGTTGGGGAAATTGTTCGATCATTATATATATGTTTTGCAGTCATTTATATGTTTCTATTTTGAGCTTATCTAGCAGACCACGTAATTGATTTTGGTTTATTTATACCCTTAGTCCGTTTTGACAGTCAGCCTCAGACGCCACTGACTTCCCGTTGTCCTATAACTTTCTAAGTCTACACCTAACACCCTAACATGAACCCCGAGTCTAAACACCCCTAACCTTACACTTATTAACCCCTAATCTGCCGCCCCCAACATTGTCGCCACCTGCATTATACTATTAACCCCTAATCTGCCACTCCGGACACCGCCGGCACCTACATTATCCCAATAATCATTATCCCTATGTATCCCTAATCTGCTGCCCCTAACATCGCCGACACCTATATTATATTTATTAACCCCTAATCTGCCCCCCCCCAACGTCGTGTCACCGCCACCTATCTACAATTATTAATCCCTAATCTGCCGACCGGACATCGCCGCCACTATAATAAATGTATTAAACCCTAAACCGCCGCACTCCCGCCTTGCAAACACTATAATAAATTGTATTAACCCCTAATCTGCCCCCCCAACGTCGCAGCCACCTACCTACAATTATTAACCCCTTATCTCCCGCCCCCAACGTCACCGCTACTATAATTAAGTTATTAACCCCTAAACCTAAGTCTAACCCTAACACCCCCCTAACTTAAATATAATTTAAATAAAACAAAATAAAATTACTATAATTAAATAAATTAAAACTAAATACTTACCTATAAAATAAACCTTAATATAGCTACAATATAACTAATAGTTACATTGCAGCTATTTTAGGATTTATATTTATTTTACAGGCAACTTTGTATTTATTTTAACTAGGTACAATAGCTATTAAATAGTTAATAACTATTTAATAGCTATCTAGTTAAAATAAGTACAAAATTACCTGTAAAATAAATCCTAACCTAAGTTACAAATACACCTAACACTACACTATCAATAAATTAAAGGGCCATAATACCCAAATGTTTAAACACTTGAAAGTGATGCAGTATAGCTGTAAAAAGCTGACTAGAAAATATCTCCTGAACATCTCTGTTAAGTTTTCTTGGAGCCCTTCTTAGGCGCTGGCTTGGCTGGTTCAGGCATTGCTGCTGGGAAATAAGTTTCTTCACAACAAAATAACTAATGCTTCTGTAACAATCTCTATGTAAAAAAGAAAGATATTTTACCTCAAAAGTTCCTCAGTAGCCACCTCCCATTGTAAAGGATTTCTAAGCAGCATTTTAGTGTGTCTGTCCTGGGACAGCTGAAAGGATGAGCCTCGTGAACTCTCATATTATTTCACCAATCAGGTAAAGGAAGCTTCCTATGAAATCTCATGAGAGCATAGTAAGAGTTCATGACCTCAGCACTGCTGACGCTGATTGGCTGCTGTTCATTTCTTCATTTTTTTTTATTTTTACCTGCAGCTGGGAGCAGCTGAGTATAACTTTTTACACAGAACTAACTCTGCTGAACTGAGGAGATTGTGAGGTAAAATATCTTCCTTTTTTACATAGAGATGCTCAGGTGATATTTTCCTGTCAGCGTTTTACAGTTATACTGCATCAGTTTCAAGTGATTTAGCATATGAGTATTATGTCCCTTTAATGAAATAAATTAACTAAAATTATCTAAACTCAAATACAATTAAATAAACTAAACTATAGTACAAAAAAACCCCCAGTAAATTACAAAAAATAAAAAAAATATTACAAGAATTTTAATCTAATTACACCTAATCTAAGCCCCCTAATAAAATAAAAAAGCTCCCCCAAAATAATAAAATTCCCTATCCTATACTAAATTACAAAAGTAATCAGCTCTTCTACCAGCCCTTAAAAGGGCTTTTTGCGGGGCATTGCCCCAAAGTAATCAGCTCTTTTACCTGTAAAAAAAAATACAAGACCCCCCAACATTAAAACCCACCACCCACACACCCCTACTCTAAAACCCACCTGATCCCCCCTTAAAAAAAACACTACCCCCCTGAAGATCACCCTACCTTGAGCCGTGTTCACCCAGCCGGGCACCAATGGGCCAGAAGAGGACATCCGGACTGGCAGAAGTCTTCATCCTATCCGGGCAGAAGAGGACATCCGGACTGGCAGACATCTTCATCCAGGCAGCATCTTCTATCTTCATCCTTCCGGAGCGGAGCCATCTTCTATCCAGCCGACGCGGAGTCATCCTCTTCTTCCGATGTCCTAATGCAGAATGAAGGTTCCTTTAAATGACATCATCCAAGATGGCGTCCCTCGAATTCTGATTGGCTGATAGGAGTCTATCAGCCAATCGGAATTAAGGTAGGAAAAATCTGATTGGTTGATTTAATCAGCCAATCGGATTGAAGTTCAATCCGATCGGCTGATTGGATGAGCCAATAGAATGTGAGGTCAATTCTATTGGCTCATCCAATCAGATTGAACTTCAATCCAATTGGCTGATTAAATCAACCAATCGGATTTTTCCTACCTTAATTCCGATTGGCTGATAGAATGCTATCAGCCAATCGGAATTCGAGGGACGCCATCTTGGATGACGTCATTTAAAGGAACCTTCATTCTGCGTTAGGACATCGGAAGAAGAGGATGACTCCGCGTCGGCTGGATAGAAGATGGCTCCGCTCCGGAAGGATGAAGATAGAAGATGCCGCCTGGATGAAGATGTCTGCCAGTCCGGATGTCCTCTTCTGCCCGGATAGGATGAAGACTTCTGCCAGTCCGGATGTCCTCTTCTGGCCCATCGGTACCCGGCTGGGTGAACACGGCTCAAGGTAGGGTGATCTTCAGGGGGGTAGTGTTAGGTTTTTTTAAGGGGGGATTGGGTGGGTTTTAGAGTAGGGGTGTGTGGGTGGTGGGTTGTAATGTTGGGGGGGGATTGTATTTGTTATTTTTACAGGTACAAGAGCTGATTACTTTGGGGCAATGCCCCACAAAAAGCCCTTTTAAGGGCTGGTAAAAGAGCTGTTACTTTGTAATTTAGTTTAGGATAGGGAATTTTATTATTTTGGGGGGCTTTTTTATTTTATTAGGGGGCTTAGATTAGGTTAATTAGTTTAAAATTCTTGTATTTTCTTATTTTTTGTAATTTAGTGTTTTTTTTTAAATATAGTTTAGTTTATTTAATTGTATTTCATGTTAGATAATTGTAGTTAATTTATTTAATTAATGTAGTGATAGTGTAGTGTTAGGTGTATTTGTAACTTAGTTTAGGATTTATTTTACAGGTAATTTTGAAATTATTGTAACTAGGTAGCTATTAAATAGTTAATAACTATTTAATAGCTATTGTACCTAGTTAAAATAAATACAAGTTGCCTGTAAAATAAATATAAATCCTAAAATAGCTACCATGTAACTATTAGTTATATTGTAGCTATATTAGGGTTTATTTTATAGGTAAGTATTTAGTTTTAAATAGGATTAATTTATTTAATTTTAGAAATTTTATTTAGATT
Organism: Bombina bombina; assembly: GCF_027579735.1. Lineage (NCBI taxonomy): Eukaryota > Metazoa > Chordata > Amphibia > Anura > Bombinatoridae > Bombina > Bombina bombina. Next base: position 30,480,105 of record NC_069503.1, read on the forward strand.
TATAAAAATAGATTTAACTTAGGGGGTTGTTAGGGTTAGACTTAGGTTTAGGGGTTAATAACTTTATTATAGTAGCGGTGACGTTGGGGGTGGCAGATTAGGGGTTAATAATTGTAGGTAAAAAACATGAATTATCCCAGGTGGGGATAAAAAAAGCACGCTGAAAAAAAGTGTAAAGCATAAAAACTATCTTAGCAAACAAAGTCAGTGTGCAACTCTACCGTAAAACCGGTTGGTGATTATGTCCTTGATAGAAAAGGGATTCCTGTAAGTTCGTTTCAATATTTTTCTCCCCTTTCAGAAAAAACGATGGTAGATGTATTTCTTCTGAGATGAAAAAGTAGCATGAATGCAGGCAGCTCCTCTTGATCCCAGAGAGTGGGGAATATACTAGTGCAGGAAGGAAAAGAGAGAGGGCGCCACAATAGCGTAATATTGTCTGGTATTGTGAGCAAACATATATAGACAAATGGTGTGCTTACCAGAACAAGAGGCACTGTGCTGTGACCAGTGCGTGATAGCTTGCTAGCACTTAACAGTGGCTAGTACACTGGATGGATAGCGTTCCTTGGAGTCTTTGCTGGTACCCCCTAGGCAACCTTTTTCTTAGTACTGGTGATTTCAACTGGAATATGGAATTTGGTGTGTTGTTGTATGGTATTGGAATACCACAAGGCATAGACAACTTCTTGTAATAAAAAGCTTTAATATGACGCGTTTCTCAACCCCAACTGGGTCGTTTCCTCAGATAAAAGCGAAATGCAGGTGGCAACAATGTTGGGTGCGGCAGATTAGGGGTTAATAAGTGTAAGGTTAGGGGTGTTTAGACTTGGGGTTCATGTTAGGGTGTTAGGTGTAGACTTAGAAAGTTATATACATTTATTATAGTGGCGGCGATGTCTGTTCAGCAGATTAGGGGTTAATAAGTGTAGGTAGGTGGTGGCAACGTTGGGGGGCAGATTAGGGGTTTATAAATATAATGTAGGTGTCGGCGATGTTAGGGGCAGAAGATTAGGGGTTCATAGGTATAATGTAGGTGGCGGCGATGTCCGGTCGGCAGATTAGGGGTTAAATAATTTTATTATAGTGTTTGCGATGTGGGGGGGACTCGGTTTAGGGGTTCATAAATAGTTTATGGGTGTTAGTGTACTTTGTAGCACTGTAGTTATGAGCTTTATGTTCCGGCGTTAGCCCATAAAACTCTTTACTACTGACTTTTTTAAGCGGTAGGAGTCTTGGAGGTAGAGGCTGTACCGCTCACTTTCTCCAAGACTTGTAATACCAGCGTTAGGCAAATCCCATTAAAAAGATAGGATACGCAACTGACGTAAGGGGATTTGCTTTAGCCAAAAGTTGCGGAAGAAAAGTGAGCGGTAGACCCTTTCCTGCCTGACTCGTAATACCAGCGGGCATTAAAAAGCAGCGTTAGGACCCCTTAACGATGCTTTTTAAGGCTAACGCAGAACTCGTTATCTAGGCGTATTTAAGTAAATGGAAAAGAAAATAAATCTTCGAAATTCCCAATTAGCAAATCAACAACGGAATGCTTATAATATATACTTAGTTAATCCAGTAAAACAGACTTGGCATAAATATGTGAGTGCAAGAAAAGAAAGAGAAATTCATCTTGCCCATACAACAACTCAAGATTCACTTCGGGCTAGTGCTAAATTCTATTGATTTGAGAGTAAAATGGGTAAATATTTAGCCAATACGGATAGGCAGGTGAGAGGATCTAATATAATTGAGGCTATTGTTAATAAATGCACAATATATATATATATATATATATATATATATATATAAAGAATGAACAAATCTCCATGGAATTTTTTTAATATTATAAAAATGACTATAAATAAGATAAAAAAACAGGTCACATTAAAATGCGGGGAGGGTAGCATGATTAACAGTGACAGGGAGAAGGCTGAGATATTAAACCAGTTTTTTTCTTCAGTATGCACAAGAGAGGAACCATTGGATGATACTTTGGAACAAAATAGAACATGCCAGCCCATACCATTAATTGGGTTATGCATAGAGGATATCAGGAACAAATTGGATAATATTAAGGTAAATAAAACTCCAGGCCCAGATGGAATACACCCAAGGGTGTTAAGGGAACTTAGCACTGTTATAGACAAACCTCTACTCTTAATTTTTCAAGACTCATTATCCTCAGGCATGGTACCCAAGGATTGGCGTAAAGCTGATGTGGTGCCACTCTTCAAAAAGGGAAGTAGGGATGATCCAGGAAGCTATAGACCAGTTAGTCTGACATCAATAGTGGGGAAGATATTTGAAGGGATTATAAGTGATTATATTGATGAGCATATTCGTGTAAACAAGAGTTCTAATCAGCATGGTTTTATGAGAAATAGATCATGTCAAACTAATCTAATTAGATTCTATGAGGAAGTGAGTAAAAATATAGATAAAGGGGAATCAGTTGATGTGATATACTTAGATTTTGCAAACACGTTTGATACAGTGCCACATGAGAGATTAATGCACAAAATTAAGGGACTGGGAATAGCTGAAAATGTTAGTTTGTGGATAAATAACTGGATAAAAGATAGGGAGCAACGAGTAGTAGTAAATGGATCATACTCAGATTGGACAAAGGTAATCAGTGGAGTACCCCAGGGATCAGTGCTGGGCCCTATTCTTTTTAATATTTTTATAAATGACTTGGAGCTAGGATTAAATAGTGACATCTCTATTTTTGCAGATGATACTAAGTTAAGTAAGGTCATTAGGTTAGAGCAGGATGAACTTTCATTACAAAGGGACCTGCAAAATGTAGAAGTATGGGCAGGTAAATGGAAAATGAGATTAAATAAGGGAAAATGCAAGGTTCTACATTTTGGAAGTAAAAATAATCAGGCAACATATTATTTAAATGGGACAAGACTTAGCCAAACACAGGAGGAAAGGGATTTGGGAGTAGTAATAGATAACAAGCTAAAGATGGGTGCACAATGCAGGGCAGCAGCATCAAAGGCTAATAAGATACTAGCATGTATTAAAAGAGGCATTGACTCAAGGGAGGAAAGCATAATTCTGTCACTATATAAAGCCCTGGTAAGACCTCACCTTGAGTATGGAGTGCAGTTCTGGGGACCAATCGCAAAAAAAGATATTGCAGAACTAGAAAAAGTTCAGAGAAGGGCCACAAAGCTAATAAGGGGATTGGAGAATTTAACCTATGAGGAGAGGCTAGCCAAACTGGGTCTGTTTTCTTTAGAAAAAAGGCGCTTTAGAGGTGACATGATTACTTTATATAAATATATTCAAGGCCCATATACAGGGAGTGCAGAATTATTAGGCAAATTAGTATTTTGACCACATCATCCTCTTTATGCATGTTGTCTTACTCCAAGCTGTATAGGCTCGAAAGCCTACTATCAATTAAGCATATTAGGTGATGTGCATCTCTGTAATGAGAAGGGGTGTGGTCTAATGACATCAATACCCTATATCAGGTGTGCATAATTATTAGGCAACTTCCTTTCCTTTGGCAAAATGGGTCAAAAGAAGGACTTGACAGGCTCAGAAAAGTAAAAAATAGTGATATATCTTGCAGAGGGATGCAGCACTTTTAAAATTGCAAAGCTTCTGAAGCGTGATCATCGAACAATCAAGCGTTTCATTCAAAATAGTCAACAGGGTCGCAAAAAGCGTGTGGAAAAACCAAGGCACAAAATAACTGCCCATGAACTGAGAAAAGTCAAGCGTGCAGCTGCCAAGATGCCACTTGCCACCAGTTTGGCCATATTTCAGAGCTGCAACATCACTGGAGTGCCCAAAAGCACAAGGTGTGCAATACTCAGAGACATGGCCAAGGTAAGAAAGGCTGAAAGACGACCACCACTGAACAAGACACACAAGCTGAAACGTCAAGACTGGGCCAAGAAATATCTCTGATTTTTCTAAGGTTTTATGGACTGATGAAATGAGAGTGAGTCTTGATGGGCCAGATGGATGGGCCCGTGGCTGGATTGGTAAAGGGCAGAGAGCTCCAGTCCGACTCAGACGCCAGCAAGGTGGAGGTGGAGTACTGATTTGGGCTGGTATCATCAAAGATGAGCTTGTGGGGCCTTTTCGGGTTGAGGATGGAGTCAAGCTCAACTCCCAATCCTACTGCCAGTTTCTGGAAGACACCTTCTTCAAGCAGTGGTACAGGAAGAAGTCTGCATCCTTCAAGAAAAACATGATTTTCATGCAGGACAATGCTCCATCACACGCGTCCAAGTACTCCACAGCGTGGCTGGCAAGAAAGGGTATAAAAGAAGAAAATCTAATGACATGGCCTCCTTGTTCACCTGATCTGAACCCCATTGAGAACCTGTGGTCCATCATCAAATGTGAGATTTACAAGGAGGGAAAACAGTACACCTCTCTGAACAGTGTCTTGGAGGCTGTGGTTGCTGCTGCACGCAATGTTGATGGTGAACAGATCAAAACACTGACAGAATCCATGGATGGCAGGCTTTTGAGTGTCCTTGCAAAGAAAGGTGGCTATATTGGTCACTGATTTGTTTTTGTTTTGTTTTTGAATGTCAGAAATGTATATTTGTGAATGTTGAGATGTTATATTGGTTTCACTGGTAAAAATACATAATTGAAATGGGTATATATTAGTTTTTTGTTAAGTTGCCTTATAATTATGCACAGTAATAGTCACCTGCACACACAGATATCCCCCTAAAATAGCTATAACTAAAAACAAACTAAAAACTACTTCCAAAACTATTCAGCTTTGATATTAATGAGTTTTTTGGGTTCATTGAGAACATGGTTGTTGTTCAATAATAAAATTAATCCTCAAAAATACAACTTGCCTAATAATTCTGCACTCCCTGTATAGAGATGGCAGAAGCTCTGTTTATTCTAAGAAAATTGTTTGTGACCAGAGGTCACAATTTAAGGTTGGAGGAAAGGAGATTTAATCTCCTGCAACGGAAACGTTTTTTCACTGTAAGAGCAATAAAAGTGTGGAACTCATTACCAAAGGAGGTAGTGAATGCCAATACCCTAGATACATTTCTGTCTATAAACAAAATTCATGGATATGATTGCTAGTATTAAATGGGTCACCTTTTAGTGGGATTATTTCAGCTTAACTGGAGCTTTTTGTAGATATTTTAGATTTGTATAGGTTGAACTCGATGGACTTCGGTCTTTTTTCAACCTCATCTACTATGTTACTATGTTAAAATAAATTAACAAAAAAAATTTGGGCTAACTGATTCAGACAAGTTACAATATTTAAATAGGCCAAAAAAGATAGACAAAGTGGATAAAGCAATTAAATAGGCAATTTTAAATAAAGCCCTTGGCCCAGATGGTCTTCCCTCTGAATATTATAAAATACTTGCAGATCATATTAAAGTTCCACTACTTGACTTATTTAATTCTTATTATATTAAGAGGGAAAAATCTCACAGGAATTTACAAAATCTTATGTCACTCTAATATGTAAAAAGAATAAAGATCCAGAAACTCTCAGCGCGTATTGCCCTATTTAGCTCCTTAATACGGATTATAAATTATTAACAGGTATTATAGTCAGGAGAATGAAATTTTGTATGAGTGACTTAATTCATGTGGATCAAACGGGATTCATGGCCGGGAAGATCATCTTTTTCTAACATAAGTCCTTTTCACATTGGATTTTTTTTTTAAGTGTACCAGATAGTATAAAGCCTAATGTATATAGCGCTATAATATCAGTTGATGCAGAGAAGGCTTTTGACTATGTGAGTTGGGACCATCTTTTTAATACCTCGGAAAAATTTGGCTTGAAAGGCTGTTTTCTTCACTTTATCAAAGGGTCCTCAATCTGCCCTAATTATCAATGGAGGCGTATCTCCTTGTTTTCAGTTAGCAAAAGGAACAAGGCAAGGATGTCCATTAGTCCTTCTTCTTTTCAATCTAGTGATAGAACCTTTAGCGATTAAAATCAGAGAGAATATAGAAGGAATTATAATCAGGGATAAAAAACTTCAAGTAGCACTCTATGCTGATGATTTGTTGATTTTTATTAGCAGTTCCAGAATAAATATGCCAGACTAAATATGCCACTACTTATAAAAAAAAAATTCCACAATTTTGGGTCCTGTTTAGGGTATCGATTAAATATGGTAAAGTCAGAGGTCCTATAGATAAACAACCAGATTCCAGTAGCATATTTAAAGAAGCAAAATCCTATATTAAGTATTTAGGTATTAATATCTCTAGGTCGCCAAAAAATTGGTATGCACTCAATTATCCAGTAATTATTAATAAAATTTGTGGGGACCTTAAAGGGACACCGAATCCAATTTCTTTCTTTTGTGATTCAGATAGAGCATGCAATTTTAAACAACTTTCTAATTTACTCCTATTATCAATTTTTCTTCATTTTCTTGCTTTCTTTATTTGAAAAAGAAGGCATCTAAGCTATTTTTTGGTTCAGACCATGGAAAGCACTTGTCTATTGGTAGGTGAATTTACCCACCAATCAGCAAGAACAACACAGTGTGTTCACCAAAAATGGGCCGGCATCTAAACTTACATTCTTGCATTTCAAACAAAGATACCAAGAGAATGAAAATAATTTGACAATAGGAGTAAATTAGAAAGTTGCTTAAAATTGCATGCTCTATCTAAATCACGATAGAAAAAAATGAGATGGGCGACTCCATTCCATTATCCCTTACAGCTAAAATAAATCTGATAAGGCATACGGTCCTTACAATTAGGCTACTAAGTACTCCCAGATACCCCTGCCTTATTGACTTTCATACTTTGATTAGTACCAGCAGCCCTACAACTCCACCTGGGTGCGATCTCTTTATATGACTCCCACTGTCTGCAGTTTGGCCAGCACCCACTAAGTACCTCTCCCTCTCCATTTCCCACTGAGGCCCTCTCAGTGGGTCATATCCACTCTCCCTGCCCTACTTCTTCCAAAGGTGACACTTCCCCCCAGGGGGAGAGAACTTACTTTAAAATACACACAGTATGGAGGCAATATAGGCCCTCTCCAGGCCCTAATCCACCCACCCTAAATAAGACTCAGTGGTGTGCCTGTTTTGCCAGCCGGTTGGATCTGCTCACCATTATATTAGTGACTTTTAATGCCTCTGGCCATTTCTCAAAAATATTCTGGGTGACAATATTTGGATTGCATAAAAGTGTTGACATTAAGCTGCTGCATCAGCATATGTGCCTCTGATACCACATGCAGAGTGGAGTGCATTTGGAAAATTTATTGGGTTAACTGTTTTGTGTAATTGACCTGACACTGTGATACCTGAATTTAAGGGGGGTCTACCTCCCAACTATTTCACCGTCCTACAGCATCTACTGCTATTTACATATCTGCAAAAGCTTTTCTATTACCAGGGTGACACGAAGTGAATGCTCTCCCATAAAAGATATTCAGCCTCTTTGTTCCATTGTGAGGAAATGAGATGTGATTCCTGTCTTAGACCCCAAGTGAAATACTACAGGATTTGAGACACAAGTGGGTATCTACTTGCTGAATAATCTAGTCTACCAAATTAAAGTAATTGTGGGGCTGTGGGTCGAAGATCAAACATGCTGACAAGAGAAATGTCCCCATAGGCCCTACTTATTGGATTACAAGGTGTTTAATATGCTCTGAAACACAGAGGTCTGCATATGTTTCTATGAATCTTATCCAGTTAATGCTTGGCGGGTGTGTAGGCGGGGTTTTACATTTGACAGAACTTCCTACCTGTTATACTTTAATCTTCAGACAATGAAAGGGAAAAACCAATCAGTCAGAGACTGTTTATCCAAAGCACAAGCAAATAAGAAGGCCATGCTTCAAGATAAAACAGCTGCTCAAGAAGCGGATGTCTCAGACACCATGCTAGACAGTAGTACAGAAGATCAAATACAACCCCCAACTAATAATTTAGTCCAGCAGATTAAGGAAGTATTCAAAATAGAACTGAAGGCTGCAATGCAGGATATAAGGGCCGACATAAAAGAAATAAGCCAAAGAACCTCTGATTTGGAAGATAAAGTGGGGGAAATCATCGAAGAAATCCCAAACATCCACAGCTCTATGCAAACTCAAACTGACAAGATAGAACAACTAGAATCACAACTTGAGGACCTAGAAAATAGGTCTAGGAGGTCTAATGTCAGGCTTAGAAACCTTCCAGAGACTTATGATAAACTTAATGATGTCCTTCTCCGAATTCTGCGACATCTATTACCAGAAGTTGAAGAGAACTTTTTCCTGATCGACAGAATTCACAGAGCCCTCAACAAACCAAAAACCCCGAATACACCTAGGGATGTTATCCTTAAGTTTCATTATTATACTACCAAGGACCAACTCCTACAGGTAACCAGAATGCAACCAGATATTGAATTTGAAGGACATAAACTTCAATTTTTTGCTGACCTCTCTCCTATTACCTTACGAAAAAGAAGAGAACTTAAACCAGCTACTATGGCCCTCATGAAAGCACAGGTTAAATACCGCTGGTCATTCCCTTTTAGACTTGTTTTTCTCTACAACAAAACTACATACTCCTGCACATCTATTAGGGAAGGTACAGAATTACTTAGGAGACTACAATTGACAGGTGGGGACATCCCTACCCCGTTAACACCTAGACCGCCTAGGAAACAAATGCATCAGATGTGGAGTAAAGTTTCTAGAGGCCCAGATTCACATGATAGATTCAGAACAACTTCAGGAGCAGAATTAGCCCAGCAAGCCTAGGCTGAGACTGATAGATAAAGATACTTATTTTATAAGTATCCTAAATTTCCAGTTGGACATCTCTGAGAAAAATTTGTCTCTTATGTGAACCAAAAATCTTAAGTTAGCCGTTTATAAGAAAAGTTTGTCTTTTCCTTTTTACTATTTTCAAACATTGAGGTCTGTAGCTGACCGGCCTCACACTAGAGGGTCTGCGATCTGTTCATAGCGTGTTAGACTTACACATGCTGCAATACGAAGAGGGGAGGTGTTATGTTCCTGTCCCTTTAAATCAGGATGTTCAGGTATTCACATCCCTATATAAGGCCCCTCCTCCAGTCTACCTATGCTTGGTAATTTGTATTCACTTAGCTATAAGCTGAGCAACAACGAAGACACCTTGCTGTTATTCCAATCCAAGGAATTTACTCATAATAACTACAACTGCTGTGTGCTTTTCAACTTTGGATCGTCATATACCAGTTTCCCTTGTTCTGTCCGGAATCCTTAAAGTATCTCTTATTTGGTAATTCTGATTCTCCCGGCTTATACATTGAAGCCGTGTATCGGCGTCTGACGTCACCGTAAGTCTCTGGAGCTCTCTCTCACTCTGGCTGCAAACAACCAACTCCTGTGCTTAATAGCAACTCACCTTGAAGCTGCGGTAACCGTTACTATTCCTTACTCTCTGAAGTTGGTAACGTATTATACCTTAATTCACTTACTACTTTGAAGGACTTTCCTGCATGTTTTACAGTGTGACGCTTATGCAAATACAGCTACCGTTAACTATCTGATTGCCTGTAATATCTATCGATTCAGCTTGATGAACTGTGCTTATTTATTCTATGTGCTTTATCAAATAATCATACTGTTGGTTGTGAAAGACTGCCTGCTGTTTATATGAATACTAACAACGTTATAGACTAACTAAGGACTGCCTGTTAACTAAAAACAACATAATCTGTTATAGAGCTCTCCTGCTTACTTTATATAGAAACACCTCCTGGTTGCAACCTGTGTTTACTGAGGCTGACATTCACCTACTAATACTTAATCTTATCTAATCTTTCATTTATCTACTATCTCTATAATTATCTGCATATTGCAACCTGGTTTTGCAATCGGGATAATATACCTTTAAATCTCATTTCTTTCTCTCTGCATAATTATCTGCATATTGCAACCTGGTTTTGCAATCGGGATAATATACCTTTAAATCTCATTTCTTTCATTCTGCATCCATGCAGCAGTGACCCTCAGATCTATGAGCAAAAACTAGGTTCTTGATTACATCTAATGAACCTAAAGGTTTGGTGTGAGACTGAGTGGTCCTGCAGTTAAGGATATAAAATACTTGCACCTAACATAACAGGAGGTCCCTGAAAACCGTTAGAGAATAATAATAAAAAATTTAATTTTGAAATATATGGTTGATGGGGCCCTCTACCTCAGAATTATATAATAACATTATCATTGCAGTTGGTTGACAGCTACCCCCGTTGGAGCTAGCTCAAGTAAGCTTTTAAGAGGAACTACAATATTGACATATAGGTTTGTTATAATATCTAACCATAGTAAGGGTAGAAGATAGTTATAGATTAAGCTTAACACGTGCGACCAACATAGTTAGGGCTCAAGATGAGAAAATCCCGGTGAGGGAACCCAGTGAAGTCTCACAGACTTGATGTTAGTAAACCTTATATCTCTTGAAGCTATGAATGAGATCGTAGCATTGTATGATTGAAATATAATGTTAGGCTTTCTAAAAGTTTTTTTTTCATAAATATTGTTAATTAGTAATGAAAAGATTCTAAAATTCTGATCCTGGTTTGATAATAATATTCTGTTTCTTATTACTTACATAAGTTGTAATATCCATACACCTTGTGGTTAATAAGTTCAATATACAGGAATCCTAGGTATCTCATACCGATACTACTGTTGATAATTGTTATTATGTTTATTGTTTATATTTCTCTCTTTCTAACTTTTCTTTTTTCTTTCCTGAGCACTCGTGGGACTCTAATAGATGTAAAATGGTGGAGGATCTTAGGAAGCAGGAACAAGATGATCTGAAAGTATAAGAACTTCAGATATCGTATGGTGTGGGGTTGGTACAGTATTGTTGTGGTATTTATTCGCTTAACAAAAGGTACTCAATATGTTGTTTAAAATAATCACACATAATGTTAGAGGGCTCCATTCACATGTTAAATGGAAAAAAGCTATCACAGAGTATAAAAGTAAACAGGCACATATCATAATGCTACAGGAGACCCACTTTACTTCTACACAACACCCAAAATACTGGGACTCGGCTTTTCCAATCCAGTATCATTCTTTTGGCCACAAGAAAAAGAGAGGGGTTTCTATTATTTTGCACGCTTCACTGAACTTCCAAGAGGAAGAGGTAATTAGAGACTCTGAGGGTAGGTTTATAATACTTAGGGGAAAAATACACGGCAACTCGGTTGTACTAGGGAACATATATGCTCCAAATGAAAATCAGGGACACTTTATGGCCAAGATCAGTAAGATATTGACTTCCTGGAAAAGATATAAAATTATTTTGGGAGGAGACTTCAATCTGACACTTAACGACAAAACTGACAGATCTCCCCCCGCAAGTACCCCACCCAAAAAAATTCTAAGTGACTTTATATTGGACCACAACTTGACGTTTGGAGACTGCACAACATGGGAGTTAAAAACTATACATATTACTCAGCAGCACATAATTCTTTTTCCAGAATAGATTATCTTTTTGCTAGCCAGATCCTTTGCCCATTAACAACACATGCCAACATAACACAAACTAGCTGGTCTGACCACTCTATTGTGGAAGTGTCGATAAAGGGATTTTTTGACCCATCTAGAGATAGATCCTGGTCCCTAGACACATCCCTTTTAAGAGATGAAATAATATGCCAGAAACTAACTCAGCAAATTCGCCACTTTTGGTCGGATAATAAAAACTCAACTCCCAATCCCTTATTTATCTGGGGAGCGTTTAAAGCTTTTTTACGGGGATTCTTAATTCAAGAAAAAGCAAACCTTAACAAACAAAAGAAAAAGCTGATAGAGGAAAAGAAGCAAGAGATTGAACACCTCAATAGACAAATCATAATGACTAGAAGCCCCAATCTAACCAGACTAATAACAACAAAAAAGAGAGAATTAGATAAGTTACTCGACGGAGAAGCGTTAGCTTCTCTAAGGATTATTGATGCACAATACTTTATGCCAATAAGCCCGATCACATGCTAGCCAGGAAGATTAGGAACATCACTAGATCCTCTTCTATCCCCCAGATTCAGAATGCATCAGGTTCCACAACTAATGATCCCTCGCAGATTGCTAATTCTTTTGCCGATTTCTATCAGTCCCTATATGGCTTCACAAGAAATCAGACAGTCTCTAGAAAAAGTAAAATACAGGAGTTTTTAAAAGACTGCCATCTCCCTAAGCTAGAACAAACTGCGTTGGACCAGTTAAATGCCCCAATTACAGTTAAGGAAATAATAATTGCAATTAAACAACTTAAAAGCAATAAGGCACCCGGACCTGATGGGTATTCGGGTAGCTTTTACAAAAAATTCTCGGTAGATTTGGTTCCCCATTTGGTGGAGTCATTTAATTATATAATGGAGGGAGGTAGAATTCCTACCGAATTATTAATGGCTCGAATATGCGTAGTCCCTAAGCCAGGTAAAGATAAGTTCCACTGTAAAAACTATAGGCCAATATCACTCATAAACTTAGATCTTAAGCTACTTACTAAAATAATGGCCACTAGACTAAACATACTTATATCTAAACTCATTTCAAATGACCAGGTGGGGTTTATTACTGGGAGAGAAGCTCCTGATAATGTTCGTAGGATTATTGATTTGATCGACTTCGCATCAAAGGAAAAAGTGCCTTCTCTGTTCCTATCTCTGGACGCAGAGAAGGCATTTGATCGAATTCATTGGGATTATATGTTTGAAACTTTGTCGCAGTTTGGGAATTCAGGTTCCTTTATAAAAGCATTACAAGCCATTTACAGTACTCCATCAGCTTATCTTAGAGTGGCAGGATACCAATCCAAAAGAATATTCATTCACAATGGCACCCGACAGGGGTGCCCATTATCGCCCCTGTTATTTGCTATATGCATTGAGCCCCTAGCTGCTAGCATAAGAAACCAAAGGGACATCACAGGTATAAAAGTAGGTAAAACAGAACACAAACTCTCATTATTCGCTGGTGACATTATACTCACGATTAGCAAACCATTATTGTCTTTACCAGTCTTATATGAGCTTCTGTCAAAGTTTAGCACCCTATTGGGTTATAAAATTAATAATGATAAGTGTGAGGCGATTGAGGTCCATCTCCCCAGCCATACCAAAAAGTTGTTAGAAATTAACTTTAATTTTAAGTGGGCCACCCAAGCGATTAAGTACCTCGGAGTACTAATACCATACAATTTGAAAGAGCTATATAAACTTAATTATCTCCCGCTATATAAATATTTACATAATGAAATGAAAACCTGGAGCACATATAAAATTTCATTCTATGAGAAAATGGTTGTTAGTAAGATGGTGATACTTCCAAAATTACTGCCTATTGATATTCCTCCCAGAGATCGTAAAACGGTCCAAAGAAACATCTTCGAATTTATTTGGGCTAATAAAAAAGCGAGACTAAATAGAAGCACCCTCTTGAAACCCAAATCAGAAGGTGGACTGGGAGTGCCTGATCTCCTAGTTTATTTTAACGCTGCTAGATTAGCTCAGATGGCGCTTCTACATAATTCTGCTAGCGAATTAGCATGGGTTCATTTAGAGAGAGATATGTTAGACCTTAATCCAGTATATCAGATCTTTTGGACACTTAAAAAGGACAGACCAGGTCTTTGGACGAAATACATCTCATTGGCACACACTTTGGGTACCTGGGATAATTTACAAAAAAAATATAAGTTAATTCCAGAAGGGTCACTTCTTACACCATTGTGGACATTCTCGGGCAGTCGTAGCAACCAAGTTAATGTGATATGGGCCAATAAAAGTTTATACAGAATTGCTGATGCACTGCGAAATTCTGAGACCATCACGTTCCAAAAATATAACGATATCTTGCCCTCCACACCACACTCCTGGTTTCATTATTTCCAACTAAAAACTAGGATAGACAAAGTCCGCAGGTTGAGAGCCTCAAACAGCTCTACGTTATTTGAGAAAGTTTGTAACTCCACCTCCAGAATTAGGGGTACAATTTCTAGCCTATATAAATTTCTGTTCACAAAACAAAAGTCTACCATAATCCAAAAGGGCCTGTCTTGCTCTATTAGCGCAAACTTAAAAGAAAATTACATTAAAGCAACATATAGGTGGTATAATTATCCAAGTAGATTTAAATATCATCAGTCAGATACCAACATAGTTGGTCCAGCTCAATGTTACCGAGGATGCCAAGCAGAGGGTACCTACGTTCATATGTGGTGGGAGTGCCACGAAAGTAAGAAAACATGGGAGTCCACCTCCGAGCTACTTAGTAAGATCTTTAATAGACAAATTACACTAACTATTGAGCAAGCTCTTGTACATTTCCCTATTGAAGGCCTCAATAGACAATCATTAAAATTAGTGGGTATAATATGTACTGCTGTTAGAACAGTGATAGCAAAATTTTGGAAAACTGCAGTGCCCCACTAGGATATTATAATAAACAAAATTAGGTATTATCACCAAATGGAGACCATAGCATCTTCTTTGTTAGACAAAAGACAGGAATTTCTTAAAATATGGGAGGAATGGATAGTCTGGGAAGACTCTATGAGAATGCAAGCGAGAAGGGCGCTAGGAGATAGGGTATGCCAGGAGGGCGGACTTGTTAGATAGAAACTCCCACAAGTGCTTCATTCACACTTCTCTTTATCTCTTCTCTTTTCTTCCTTCTTCTCTGCTTCCAAAAGAAATTCTTTTTATTCTTTCTCTTCTATTACTATTTTAAGAGTTTTAGTTGACATAATAAAAGTCTTCCTTAAATTCAACTTAAATGGAAACTGTATGCTTAATTTGTATAGTCTCTATACGAAGGAGGAATATGCCATAACACTGCTGGATGTAATTTGTAACATGGACTAATATTATCTTCTGCACTGTACTATAATGCAAATGTTGTTACTATTCATCTATCGATTTGGAAGATTTCAATAAAAAAAATAATTTTCATTTAAAATAAATCTGATAAAAATTGTCACTTTCCCAAAACTTTTATATGTCATGCAAAATCTTCCACTATTTTTAAAACATCATCATATTCAAATTCTTCATAAAGGATTCTGTACATTCTTATGGGGAAAAAGTAAGGCTAAGATGTCATTATATAGGCTAAGTCAGGCACGGAATAAGGCTGAATTCAATCTTCCCACAATACAGAAATATAATTGGGTATGCATCAAGCTGGCGACAAATTGGATACTAGAGATGGATTATTTTGTAGTTAAATGCATAGAATAAAACATGATATCCCCTTTCTCTTTAAAGGCATTATTATATTTAACTATGACAAAATTGCCAGAAAATATAAAAAAATGATAGTCTTTAACCCCTTGAGTGCTAATGACGGCTCTGAGCCATCACAAATTGTCTCAGTCAGGTGCTAATGATGACTCAGAGCCGTCACTACCACTCTCCCACTTTGAGGGAGATCTGGGGGCTCCCACCAGCTCCTACCCCGGCGACCGGGCCTGCATAGTGACAAGCATCGCTGGGGCTTCACGTTACATGTGGTGACATCACGCGCAATGACGTGATGACGTCACCGCGCAACTTTATTTAACATTAACAATGTTAAATATAGGAGTAGGGGGCATGCTGCTTAGAAGCCTGTATCTCAGGCATCTAAGCAGCTACAAACCCCCAAGACCCACCGTTGGAAAAGTAATCGCCTAAACTTTCCAACAGTGTCTGGGCGATCTGAAATAAATAAAAAAAAAAGTTAAAAAAAAAATAATTTTTAAAAATATAAAATAAAAAAAACTTTTAAAAAAACCTTAGCACCCAGGTGGGAAAGTGCTTAGCACTCAAGGGTTTAAAAATCCAAATTCCAATCATTGCATGGCATAAGGTTTGCAAAACATTAGATGTTTCCCCCTCCTTTTCTAAATTTCTCCCACTAACAGGTAACCCAGAGTTCATAGAAGGGATAAACTCCAATATCTTCCATTCTTGCAAGAGACATGGGTTAGACTATGCTGCTCAGTTATGTGTGACAAATTTGGGAACAATAAAAACCTTTGATCAAATCAAAAAACAATATTTATTTTTTTGCCTATTTACAAGCCAGACACTATTGTTCATCTATTAAAAGCAATTCCACGCTAGAGCAATGGAAGGATACTGAAATGGGGATAAATCTCTTTAAACAAGGAACTACTTCTATTTCTTGTTGGTATAGATTAATATTAAATAAAGAAGGAAGAAGCAACATTATAAAACTATCCGAAAAATGGGTAAAAGAGGCTTTTATAGTAGGAGAAGAATTACTCCCTAAAAGTATAGAAAGAGCCCAGAAGCCACTTTATTATCTGCACGGTGTGAATCTCATCTGAAATGAATACATTTTGCATATATTACTCCAGATGAACTCACAAAATGGAATCAGGCTATAACAGTTGCATGGTCTAGATGTAGCTTTCCAAGAGCTACGATCACACATTGTTTGGGACTATGTCCAAAGGTCAAGAACTTTTGGCTCATGATCAAGCATTGGATCTCTAAAATAATGAATTACCCAATTCAGATTAACCTATCAGACAATTTTTTCCTAAAGGACCATGAAAAAGGATTTAATTAATGCAAAATGTATTAACTATCGGCTAGATTACGAGTTTTGCGTTATGAGTAAAAAAGCAGTGTTAAGGCTCATAACGCTGCTTTTTTACTACTGCTGCTATTACGAGTCCTGTAGGTACAGCTGTCCCGCACACTTTTTTGGCCGTACCGCAAATTAACTTACGCAATTTTCGTAAAGTCTTTTTTCAATGGGACTTCCATTGCACCGGTATTACAAGCTTTTTTTTTTAGGCCAAAAAGTGAGCGGTACAGTCTATACCGCAAGATTCGTAACGCAATCTAAAGTCAGTAGTTATGAGTTTTACACTACAGAGCTGTAGCATAAAACTCATAACTAAAGTGCTAAAAAGTACACTGACACCCATAAACTACCTATTAACACCTAAACCGAGGCCCTCCCGCATCGCAAACACTAAAATAAAATTATTAACCCCTAATCTGCCGCTCCAGATATCGCCACCACTAGAATAAACATATTAACCCCTAAACTGCAGCACTCCCGCCTCGCAAACACGAGTTAAATATTATTAACCCCTAATATGCTGCCCCTAACATCGCCGCCACCTATCTACAATTATTAACCCCTAATCTGTCACCCCCAATGTCACCGCCACTATACTAAAGTTATTAACCCCTAAACCTAAGTCTAACCCTAACACCCACTAACAAATATAATTAAAATAAATCTAAATAAAAACTACTATTAATAACTAAATTATTCCTATTTAAAACTAAATACTTACCTATAAAATAAACCCTAAGCTAGCTACAATATAACTAATAATTACATTGTATCTAGCTTAGGGTTTATTTTTATTTTACAGCAAGTTTGTATTTATTTTATCTAGGTAGAATAGTTACTAAATACTTATTAACTACCTAGCTAAAATAAATTAAATTTACCTGTAAATTTACCTAACCTGTCTTACACTTACACCTAATTTTACACTATAATTAAAACAATTACCTAAATTAAATTTAATTAAGTAAATTTAATACAAATACCTAAATTACAAAAAAAACAACTAAATTACACAAAATAAAAAACAAATTACAAGATATTTAACCCCTTAGTGACCAGACCACTTTTCAATTTGTTGACCATCTGGGACCAAGGCTATTTTTGCATTTCTGCGATGTTTGTATTTAACTGTAATTTTCCTCTTACTCATTTACTGTACCCACACATATTATATACTGTTTTTCTCGCCATTAAATGGACTTTCTAAAGATACCATTTTTTTCATCATATCTTATAATTTACTATAAAAAAAAATATAAAATATGAGGAAAAAATGAAAAAAAATGCACTTTTTCTAACTTTGAGCCCCAAAATCTCTTACACATCTACAACCACCATAAAATACCAATGCTAAACAGTTTCTAAATTTTGTCCTGAGTTTATAAATACCCAATGTTTACATGTTCTTTGCTTTTTTTGCAAGTTATAGGGCAATAAGTACAAGTAGCACTTTGCTATTTCAAAACCATGTTTTTTCAAAATTGGCGATAGTTACATTGTAACACCAATATCTGTCATGAATCCCTGAATAACCCTTCAAATGTATATATTTTTTAAAAGAAGACAACCTAAGGTATTAAACTTGGGGTATTTTGACTTTTTTCATGCAACCATTTTACCACCAATCTATGCCAAAGTTTGGGGGGGAAAAAAAAATAATTTGATTTTTTGACAAAATAGCAATTTAAGAATACATTTACTGATAATATTAAGGGTTACTGCCAAATAACACCCTCATATGTCTTCAGCAGCATCTCCTGGGTACAGTGATACCACCCATGTATAGGTGTGTCGGGTTCTCGGGGGGCTAAAAGCTCTTATTTTTAGGGAGCGCATTCCAGTTTTTCAACTTGGAATTTTCACATCGGTCATCATGCACCCATGTCCTATTTGGGACATTTCTGAAGCTGGTCAATGGAATTTACCCCCATCAAACCATATATTTTTGAAAAGTAGACACCCTAGGGTATTTCAAATGCTTGTATTTTAACACTTTCCATGCACTAATTCAACCACCAGTCTTTGTCAAACTTTTGGGTAGTCATTATTTTGTGTTATTTTTCACACACATTGTACTTTAGGCATGGATTCTCAGTTCCTGTTATGTGTTACTGCCAAAAAAAAACTCAATATGTGTTCAACAACATCTCCTGAGTACAGTGATACCACCCATGTATAGGTGTGTCGGGTTCTCTGGGGGCTAAAAGGCCTTAATTTTAGGAAGCGCATTCCAGTTTTTCAACTTGGAATTTTCACATCGGTCATCATGCACCCATGTCCTATTTGGGACATTTCTGAAGCTGGCCAATGGAATTTACCCCCATCAAACCATATATTTTTGAAAAGTAGACACCCTAGGGTATTTCAAATGCTGGTATTTTAACACTTTCCATGCACTAATTCAACCACCAGTCTTTGTCAAACTTTTGGGTAGTCATTTTTTTTGTGTTATTTTTCACACACATTGTATTTTAGGCATGGATTCTCAGTTCCTGTTATGTGTTACTGCAAAAAAGCACCTCAATATGTGTTCAACAACATCTCCTGAGTACAGCGATACCACCTATGTATAGGTGTGTTGGGTTCTCTGGGGGCTAGAAGGCCTTATTTTTAGGAAGCGCATTCCAGTTTTTCAACTTGGAATTTTCACATCGGTCATCATGCACCCATGTCCTATTTGGGACATTTCTGAAGCTGGTCAATGGAATTTACCCCCATCAAACCATATATTTTTGAAAAGTAGACACCCTAGGGTATTTCAAATGCTTGTATTTTAACACTTTCCATGCACTAATTCAACCACCAGTCTTTGTCAAACTTTTGGGTAGTCATTATTTTGTGTTATTTTTCACACACATTGTACTTTAGGCATGGATTCTCAGTTCCTGTTATGTGTTACTGCCAAAAAAAAACCTCAATATGTGTTCAACAACATCTCCTGAGTACAGTGATACCACCCATGTATAGGTGTGTCGGGTTCTCTGGGGGCTAAAAGGCCTTAATTTTAGGAAGCGCATTCCAGTTTTTCAACTTGGAATTTTCACATCGGTCATCATGCACCCATGTCCTATTTGGGACATTTCTGAAGCTGGTCAATGGAATTTACCCCCATCAAACCATATATTTTTGAAAAGTAGACACCCTAGGGTATTTCAAATGCTTGTATTTTAACACTTTCCATGCACTAATTCAACCACCAGTCTTTGTCAAACTTTTGGGTAGTCATTATTTTGTGTTATTTTTCACACACATTGTACTTTAGGCATGGATTCTCAGTTCCTGTTATGTGTTACTACCAAAAAACCCCTCAATATGTGTTCAACAACATCTCCTGAGTACAGTGATACCACCCATGTATAGGTGTGTCGGGTTCTCTGGGGGCTAAAAGGCCTTAATTTTAGGAAGCGCATTCCAGTTTTTCAACTTGGAATTTTCACATCGGTCATCATGCACCCATGTCCTATTTGGGACATTTCTGAAGCTGGTCAATGGAATTTACCCCCATCAAACCATATATTTTTGAAAAGTAGACACCCTAGGGTATTTCAAATGCTTGTATTTTAACACTTTCCATGCACTAATTCAACCACCAGTCTTTGTCAAACTTTTGGGTAGTCATTATTTTGTGTTATTTTTCACACACATTGTACTTTAGGCATGGATTCTCAGTTCCTGTTATGTGTTACTGCCAAAAAAAACCTCAATATGTGTTCAACAACATCTCCTGAGTACAGTGATACCACCCATGTATAGGTGTGTCGGGTTCTCTGGGGGCTAAAAGGCCTTAATTTTAGGAAGCGCATTCCAGTTTTTCAACTTGGAATTTTCACATCGGTCATCATGCACCCATGTCCTATTTGGGACATTTCTGAAGCTGGTCAATGGAATTTACCCCCATCAAACCATATATTTTTGAAAAGTAGACACCCTAGGGTATTTCAAATGCTTGTATTTTAACACTTTCCATGCACTAATTCAACCACCAGTCTTTGTCAAACTTTTGGGTAGTCATTATTTTGTGTTATTTTTCACACACATTGTACTTTAGGCATGGATTCTCAGTTCCTGTTATGTGTTACTACCAAAAAAACCCTCAATATGTGTTCAACAACATCTCCTGAGTACAGTGATACCACCCATGTATAGGTGTGTCGGGTTCTCTGGGGGCTAAAAGGCCTTAATTTTAGGAAGCGCATTCCAGTTTTTCAACTTGGAATTTTCACATCGGTCATCATGCACCCATGTCCTATTTGGGACATTTCTGAAGCTGGTCAATGGAATTTACCCCCATCAAACCATATATTTTTGAAAAGTAGACACCCTAGGGTATTTCAAATGCTTGTATTTTAACACTTTCCATGCACTAATTCAACCACCAGTCTTTGTCAAACTTTTGGGTAGTCATTATTTTGTGTTATTTTTCACACACATTGTACTTTAGGCATGGATTCTCAGTTCCTGTTATGTGTTACTGCCAAAAAAAACCTCAATATGTGTTCAACAACATCTCCTGAGTACAGTGATACCACCCATGTATAGGTGTGTCGGGTTCTCTGGGGGCTAAAAGGCCTTAATTTTAGGAAGCGCATTCCAGTTTTTCAACTTGGAATTTTCACATCGGTCATCATGCACCAATGTCCTATTTGGGACATTTCTGAAGCTGGTCAATGGAATTTACCCCCATCAAACCATATATTTTTGAAAAGTAGACACCCTAGGGTATTTCAAATGCTTGTATTTTAACACTTTCCATGCACTAATTCAACCACCAGTCTTTGTCAAACTTTTGGGTAGTCATTATTTTGTGTTATTTTTCACACACATTGTATTTTAGGCATGGATTCTCAGTTCCTGTTATGTGTTACTGCCAAAAAAAAACCTCAATATGTGTTCAACAACATCTCCTGAGTACAGTGATACCACCCATGTATAGGTGTGTCGGGTTCTCTGGGGGCTAAAAGGCCTTAATTTTAGGAAGCGCATTCCAGTTTTTCAACTTGGAATTTTCACATCGGTCATCATGCACCCATGTCCTATTTGGGACATTTCTGAAGCCGGTCAATGAAATTTACCCCCATAAAACCATATATTTTTGAGAAGTAGACCCCCTAGGGTATTTGAAATGCTGGTATTTTCACACTTTCCATGAACTTATTTAACCACCAGTCTTTGTCAAACTTTTGGGTAGTCATTTTTTTGTGTTATTTTTCACACACATTGTACTTTAGGCATGGATTCTCAGTTCCTGTTATGTGTTTACTGCCAAAAAACACCTCAATATGTGTTCAACAACATCTCCTGAGTACAGTGATACCACCCATGTATAGGTGTGTTGGGTTCTCTGGGGGCTAGAAGGCCTTATTTTTAGGAAGCGCATTCCATTTTTTACACTTCCCATTTTCACATCCCATGCACCCATGTTCTATTTAAGACATTTCTGAAGCCGGCCAATGTAATTTACCCCCATAAAACCATATATTTTTGAAAAGTAGACATCCTAGGGTATTTCAAATGCAGGTGTTTTAACACTTTCCATACACTAATTCAACCACTAGTCTTTGTCAAACTATTGGGCATTCATTTCTTTGTGTTATTTTTCACATACATTGTACTTTAGACATGGATTCACAGCTCCTGTTATGTGTTACTACCAAAGAAGACACCAATATGTGGTCACCAACATCTCCTGAGTTCAGTGATACCACCTATGCATAGGTTTGGTGGCTTGTTTGGGCGGTGCAATGCCAAATGTCTGACATGTGTTTGTGATTTTTTTTCACATTTAACATATTTTCTTTGCCTATCGTCTTTTTTTGGGGGTCTTTTAACATACCCCAATTTATTTGTTTTCCATAAATGTGATTATATTTAAAAAGTTGACCCCCCAAGGTATTATACATGGAGTGGTTTGATGACTTTGATGCAACCGTTTTAGCCCAAAAAATTGGAGAAAGTATATGGTGGTAATTTTTCAATTTTCATTGTTACAGACACATTGCTTTTTTACTATGATTTAGGAGAGACTGTTGTAAGTTATTGCAAAAGAATACTTTAGGTTGTTTTCTGCAAGGCACCCTGAGTACACCTATGCCCCCCATGCATAGGTTTGCCAGGATTTTGGGAAGGTTATGTTACATGATTTTAGTTATTAAAAATGAGAGTATTTCTTCTGATAGGCCTATCTTTAGTTTGGGGCCTATCACATACCCCACTTTTATTTATTGCATTCAAAGTGTATATTTTTTAAATGTTGACACCCCAAGGTATTGTATATGGTGTGCTTTGATGCCTTTGAAGCAACCGTTTTAGCCCAAAAAATTGGAGAAAGTATATGGTGGTAATTTTTCAATTTTCATTTTTACAGACACATTGCTTTTTGACTATGATTTAGGAGAGATTGTTGTAAGTTATTGCAAAAGAATACTTCAGGTTGTTTTCTGCAAGGCACCCTGAGTACACCTATGCCCCCCATGCATAGGTTTGCCAGGATTTTGGGAAGGTTATGTTACAATTTTATGACTTGTGATTTTAGTTATTAAAAATGAGAGTATTTCTTCTGATAGGCCTATCTTTAGTTTGGGGCCTATCACATACCCCACTTTTATTTATTACATTCAAAGTGTATATTTTTTAAATGTTGACACCCCAAGGTATTGTATATGGTGTGCTTTGATGCCTTTGAAGCAACCGTTTTAGCCCAAAAAATTGGAGAAAGTATATGGTGGTAATTTTTCAATTTTCATTGTTACAGACACATTGCTTTTTTACTATGATTTAGGAGAGACTGTTGTAAGTTATTGCAAAAGAATACTTCAGGTTGTTTTCTGCAAGGCACCCTGAGTACACCTATGCCCCCCATGCATAGGTTTGCCAGGATTTTGGGAAGGTTATGTTACATGATTTTAGTTATTAAAAATGAGAGTATTTCTTCTGATAGGCCTATCTTTAGTTTGGGGCCTATCACATACCCCACTTTTATTTATTGCATTCAAAGTGTATATTTTTTAAATGTTGACACCCCAAGGTATTGTATATGGTGTGCTTTGATGCCTTTGAAGCAACCGTTTTAGCCCAAAAAATTGGAGAAAGTATATGGTGGTAATTTTTCAATTTTCATTTTTACAGACACATTGCTTTTTGACTATGATTTAGGAGAGATTGTTGTAAGTTATTGCAAAATAATACTTCAGGTTGTTTTCTGCAAGGCACCCTGAGTACACCTATGCCCCCCATGCATAGGTTTGCCAGGATTTTGGGAAGGTTATGTTACAATTTTATGACTTGTGATTTTAGTTATTAAAAATGAGAGTATTTCTTCTGATAGGCCTATCTTTAGTTTGGGGCCTATCGCATACCCCACTTTTATTTATTGCATTCAAAGTGTATATTTTTTAAATGTTGACACCCCAAGGTATTGTATATGGTGTGCTTTGATGCCTTTGAAGCAACCGTTTTAGCCCAAAAAATTGGAGAAAGTGTATGGTGGTAATTTTTCAATTTTCATTTTTACAGACACATTGCTTTTTGACTATAATTTAGGAGAGACTGTTGTAAGTTATTACAAAAACATACTTCAGGTTGTTTTCTGCAAGGCACCCTGAGAACACCTATGTCCCCCATGCATAGGTTTGACAGGGGTTTTGGTTAAAAAAAAAACAGGCCCAATTTTAGAAAAAAATAGAGTAGTGAAATGTAAAAATCTGGCACAGTAAAAGTAAAAAAAACAAAAAAACATCTAACTATAAACATAACCAAAAAAAATATATATATATGTAACAGCAAATGTATTTATTTTTTTTAAAAATTGACCATTGTATGGTACCGCTTGAAGCAGTCCCCAATGCAGAGTGCAGGCTGTCCAGGGCAATCAGGACAGTAATATATGGTGTCCCTTCTCTTCCCCCTCTTGGTACAGACTCTGCATTTTTTTTGTGGTTTCTGCTTTGTGGCATTAGGGGGGATTTTAAAAATAAAATGGGTAGCCCCAACTCTGCTCTCTCCCATCACCGCCCGGGGAGCAGGTGCATCATGGTACAAAATCCCCGTAATAATCTGGAGCTGAAACTGTAAAAAAGTCTTTTTAACTCTGGGGTTTGCTTTTTTGAACAACAAAAAAGCGTTGTGGGTTGCAATCTGCATTAGGTAAATTGCAACCTTTTTGTACCAGGCCCTTGTCTTCCGCATAATTAGATAGGGCTGCAGCAGCTGATCAGCCAGATCAACCCCACCCATATGCCGGTTATAAGACTTGATGCACACTGGCTTCCTTATGATCTCAGCTCTGCCACGTACAGAAACCGCCACCGTCCTCTCTGTGTGGATGGTGGTAAGAAGGTATACATCCTTCTTGTCTCTGTACTTCAGTGCCAACAGCTCCTCTTGGCGCAGAGCTGAGGTCTCCCCCCTTCGTAGCCGGGTGCGTACAAGCTGTCCTGGGAAACCTGCGCGGTTCTTTTTAATTGTACCGCAAGCTACTGTATCAAAGCAATACAGTAGCTTGAACAAAAGGACACTTGTATAAAAATTGTCTAAGTACAAGTGATACCCTTTGTTCATTAGGGGTAATATCAGGTCCCAGACAATCTTGCCAGTGGTTCCCATATGTTCTGGGCAACCTGGAGGGTCAAGGTGGCTATCCTTTCCCTCATACACCCGGAAGGCCTGAGTATACCCAGTCTCGCTGTCACAGAGCTTATACACCTTTACCCCATATCTGGAGCGTTTGGAAGGAATATACTGCTTGAATCCCAGCCTTCCCTTATACTTCATTAGGGATTCATCAACGCATATATTCCTTCCAGGTGTATAAGCCTCTGCAAACCTGGCAGAAAAGTGGGTTATCAGGGGGCGGATTTTATACAGCCTGTCAAATTGGGGATGCTCCCTAGGGGGGCACAGGATGTTGTCGCTGAAGTGCATGAAATGCAGAATCATTTCATACCTCTTCCTCGACATAGTCTGGGAGAAAATGGGGGTAGAGCAGATGGGGCTAGTACTCCAGTAGGAGCGAATGGAGGGTTTCTTTATGATGCCCATCAGCATAGTCAATGCCCAGAATTTTTTGAATTCTGGCACATTGATGGGGGCCCATTGCTGCTTTGCCAAATATGTTCCAGGCTTTGCAGCACGGAACTGATGGGCATATAAATTAGTTTGGGCGACAATGTTCCCCAATATATCATCGCCCAGAAACACTTCCAGAAACTGATGGGGGCTAAAACCTGCCACATCTATATTTATGCCAGCATTTGCTGTGAAGGGTGGGATATCTGGCCTCTGGAGATGAGGCGTTACCCACTCTTCAGCAGCAATGGCAGCAACACGCCTCCTTCTGGCAGGGGGGCTAGCAGGGGGGCTGGCAGGGGGGCTGGCAGGGGGGCTAGCAGCCACAGATACATCACTATCAGTTGAGACTGCATCTAGTGATGTATCTGAGCACATGGCAGGGTCAAAATTGGGGTCTGAGTCAGAAATAGAGGCATCTGACTCTGACGCAAGGATGGCATACGCCTCCTCAGCACTATATCTTTTCTGTGACATTTTTGTATCACAGAAAACAATTACTAAAAAAAATTAAATTAACTAAATTAATTAACTAAATTAACTAGCAAAAAAGTACAGCTATGCTACTGCCAGTGATTTATAGCGATCACTGGCAAGCTAGGGGTTAATGGCTCTGAAAATTAAATTAAATTAACTAAATGTTTCTGAAAAGAGCCTTTGGGTTTTTAAAAAATTACAACAACAAAATTAACCCCTAAAAAAATGCACAGACAGCAAAATGCAGCAAAAAAAAAAGTGCACCTTTGCTACTGCCAGTGATATATAGCGATCACTGGCAAGCTAGGGGTTAATGGCTCTGAAAATTAAATTAAATTAACTAAATGTTTCTGAAAAGAGCCTTTGGGTTTTTAAAAAATTACAACAACAAAATTAACCCCTAAAAAAATGCACAGACAGCAAAATGCAGCAAAAAAAAAAAGTGCACCTTTGCTACTGCCAGTGATATATAGCGATCACTGGCAAGCTAGGGGTTAATGGCTCTGAAAATTAATTTAAATTAACTAAATGTTTCTGAAAAGAGCCTTTGGGTTTTTAAAAAATTACAACAACAAAATTAACCCCTAAAAAAATGCACAGACAGCAAAATGCAGCAAAAAAAAAGTGCACCTTTGCTACTGCCAGTGATATATAGCGATCACTGGCAAGCTAGGGGTTAATGGCTCTGAAAATTAAATTAACTAAATGTTTCTGAAAAGAGCCTTTGGGTTTTTTAAAAATTACAACAACAAAATTAACCCCTAAAAAAACGCACAGACAGCAAAATGCAGCAAAAAAAAAGTGCACCTATGTTACTGCCAGTGATATATAGTGATCACTGGCAAGCTAGGGGTTAATGGCTCTGAAAAGAGCCTTTGGTTCTATATTTTTTAACAAATAAAAGAAATAAATCTCTCTCTCTGCTAAATACAGGTCTCTCTCTCTCTCCAACAAAATGGCAAGTGAGGAGAGGGAGGGAGATCCACACTGATCATAGTCAATATTTACAAATATTGACATGATCAGACAAATGGGGTATTTTATTATTATTTTTTTTTTTAGGGTGGGAGGCTCAGATTGGGTGACCCTAGCTTGCCCCTATGATGATGCAGGCTAGGGACACCCCCAGAGGCCCCATGATGCACTGGGCATCGCCATCTTGGATGCCTAGTGAAGGGGGAGGGGGGGGGGCTATTTAGGGCTTTTTTTTTTTTTATTCTTTTTTTTTTTTTTTATTATTTTTATTTTAATTTATAACTAACTAAGTGCCTCGACCCACCGAGGCACTTAGCAAACAAGCAGAGCATCGGAAGCGTGTCCGATCGCTTCCGATGCTCTGAAACACTGCCGGGCTCCACGTGGAGCGAAACCGGAAGTGATCACTCGTGGGGGAGTGATCAATCCGGTCCCGGCACTCGGGAACAGTATTGCAGGATGCCTAGACCTCAAGGCAAGCCTGCAATACTGTTAGAGCAGCTGGAAGCGATTTCGATCGCTTCCAGTGCTCTGTTAAACCGACGACGTATGCCATACGTCCTCGGTCGTTAAGTGCTTTTTTTTTTGAGGACGTATGGCATACGTCGTCGGTCGTTAAGGGGTTAAACTATTTACACCTAATCTAATAGCCCTATCAAAATAAAAAAGCCCCCCCAAAATAAAAAAAAACCCTAGCCTAAACTAAACTACCAATAGCCCTTAAAGAAATCAGCTCTTTTACCTGTAAAAAAAAATACAAACAACCCCCCCAACAGTAAAACCCACCACCCACACAACAATGCCCATCCAAATGCACTTTTCAGGGCAATGGGGAGCTTAGTTTTTTTTAGTTAGGGTTTTATTTGGGGGGGTTGGTTGTGTGGGTGGTGGGTTTTACTGTTGTGGGGGTTATTTGTATTTATTTTACAGGTAAAAGAGCTGATTTCTTTGGGGCAATGCCCCGCAAAAGGCCCTTTTAAGGGCTATTGGGAGTTTAGTTTAGGCTAGGGTTTTTTTTTTTTGGGGGGGGGGGCTTTTTTTATTTTGATAGGGCTATTAGATTAGGTGTAATTAGTTTAAATATCTTGTAATTTGTTTTTTATTTTGTGTAATTTAGTGTTTGTTTTTTTGTAATGTAGGTATTTGTATTTAATTTAGGTAATTGATTTAATTGTAGTGTAAGGTTAGGTGTTAGTGTAAGACAGGTTAGGTTTTATTTTACAGGTAAATTTGTATTTATTTTAACTAGGTAGTTATTAAAAAGTTAATAACTATTTAGTAACTATTCTACATAGTTAAAATAAATACAAACTTGCCTGTAAAATAAAAATAAAACATAAGCTAGCTACAATGTAACTATTAGTTATATTGTAGCTAGCTTAGGGTTTATTTTACAGGTATTTTGTTTTAAATAGGAATAATTTAGGTAATGATAGTAGATTTTCCTTAGATTTATTTTAATTATATTTAAGTTAGGGGGTGTTAGGATTAGACTTAGGTTTAGGGGTTAATAAATATATTATAGTGGCAACGAAGTTGGGGGTGGCAGATTGGGGTTAATAAATGAATGTAGGTGGCGGTGATGTTAGGGACAGCATATTAGGGGTTAATAATATTTAACTAGTGTTTGCGATGTGTGATTGTGGCGCTTTAGTGGTTAATATGTTTATTATAGTGGTGGCGACGTTGGGGCGGCATATTAGGGGTTAATAAGTGTAGGTAGATTGCAGCGACATTGAGGGCGGGACATTAGGGGGTTAATAAATATAATGTAGGTGTTGTCGATGTTGGGGGCAGCAGATTAGGGGTTCATAAGTGTAAGGATTTGCCTCTTAGCCATATACACTATCCTTATGTTGTACTGTTCCTTTAAGAATCATTGCTTCTCATTCCTACCTCCACCCTATTTAAGGCACACCTATGTCATTCATTCTTTGCTTAGTATTGGAGTTATCACTACAATAGCCTAGCCCTCATTTGTGTGAACGCTGTTCACTAATTTTGCTGAAACTTTTACCTGCAAAGTTTTAAGCTGCTGATCTACATTGTTCCTGTGTTGCTTATCTCTCAATACCCTTGGATTTCACTAAAGCCTTCTTATTCTACAATAACCTCCGGTTATTTGGAACCTGCTGTTACCTGAACCTGAGCCGCATCTATCTCCCTTCTCAGCGCTTCTACGGAGCTCCGCAACCATCGCGGTGACGTCACACGCCAGTTGCTCTCCCGCTCAGCAGACTCCTCTAGCCTGATCTCCGGAACAAACTGTAAGTTTGCAAACTTGCCTTCTGCTCGACTAAACAAGTTCACTTCCATTACATTTGTCCCTGAAATAATGCAAATTCTGTTACTATCTAACTCAGTGTTTCTGTTGTTATGTTAGCACATATTCAGGTCCTGTTATAACCGTTCCTTCCAGTCTGACACTTCCATTACCAAACTTTATTATTACTATACCCTTGTGTTTAGCCTTCCTATTATTGAATCTCTAAAATGTAACTTTTCTTACATGTAAGAGTCTACGTATTTTCAGAATAATTCTTCCTATGGAACTACTAGCAATAATATCCCTGCAGTCTTCAGTGTACTCACTTCAACAGCCTGCAATAGGGTTAACACTGCTAAACACTTCCTAAACAATAATTACAGCCTGCTGATATATGAAACCCACCTTCACACACCCTGTGACTATTGTGGTTTTCAGTATCTTCTTGCTACATACATCTACTTATATATTGTTACCTATTTCCTATCTCAGCAGTTGTGATTCAAGTATCCTATTAAAAATACTCTATCTTTATTTTAGATTTTCTAACCAGTGTGACAATAAGTATAATGTAGGTGTCGGCGATGTTGGGAGCGGCAGATTAGGGGTTAATAAAAATAATGTAGGTGTTGGAGATGTTGGGGACGGCATATTAGGGGTTAATAAGTGTAAGATTAGTGGTGTTTAGACTCGGGGTTCATGTTAGGGTGTTGGTGTAAACATAAATTTTGTTTCCCATAGGAATCAATGGTTCTGCGTTACGGAGCTATACGCTGCTTTATTGCAGGTGTTAGGTTTTTTTTCAGCCGGCTATCCCATTGATGTCTATGGGGAAATCGTGCACGAGCACGTACGACCAGCTTACCACTGACTTAAGCAGCGCTGGTATTGGAGTGCAGTATGGAGCACAGTTTTGCTCTACGCTCACTTCTTGCCTTTTAAAGCCAGGTTTCTGAAAACCTGTAATACCAGCACTGTAGGTAAGTGAGCGGTGACATTAACGTGCAAGTTAGCATCGCTCATAACGCAAAACTCGTAATCTAGCCGTTTGTTATTTTGTGTGGTCGAAATGTAATCTTTTCAAGCTGGAAATCTAAGAGATATCCAAGTTTAAAAAAAATCATGGAACTCGTTAATAACAAAATGATAATAGAGCAATTTGATGCTCGATATAACATAAAGATTAAGGTTTCCACCTTTTGTCAAAAATGGGGAGCCCTTATAAGATCGTTTACCCCAGAGTTACAGAAACGGATAATCTTACCCTTACTAGACACATTATACATACAGGAAGCTATCATAAGAGGAGAGTTTCAGATTAGAAAATCTTTGGGAGGGGGAGGGGTCTATTTTTCCTTTTCCCTTTTTTTCTCTTATTTGTTTGTTTGTCTCCTTTAACCCAACAGTATACTCTGGCCAAGGAGTAAAATATTATATAATTATATTTAATTCAGAAGTCTTTATCTTAAACAGTCAAAATGATTATTTGGTCGATTTATATTAGACTTATGCTATGGTCTAAGAGGAATTTTTGGAAATTCACTTTGCTTCTGTATATTTGGTGTATTATTATGAACATGTTTGTATTTATTTGGGATTTACTCAAGACACCCTACAAGGTGTATGCAAATGTGAACTGCTATTTTGTTTTTTCTGTTGGAATATAAATAAAGATTAAAAAAAAATTATAATATCTCATATTCCAATGTTATTTACATAACGGAATATGTTCTATGTATTCATAAATAAATATTTATACATATATCTGATGGTTTATTAAACAAATATATAGTTATACCAATATATATATATATATATATATATATATATATATATATATATATATATATATAAAATATAATATAAAGTTTAAGATATATACAGATGTATATATATAGCAATATTGATTTACAAATATATAGAACATGTTCTGCTATGTACTGAACATTGGAATGTGAAATATTTACAGAAAATACACGGTTAAAACCTTTATTAAATATAAATATTGCATAAATATGTTTTTCATGTTTTCTTCTACTTAATAGCAAAAGACTAATGCACTTATATATATATATCTATATGTGTGTACATTAGGGTTGCACCGATACCGATACTAGTATCGGTATCGGTGCCGATACCAAGTATTTGCATGAGATACTTAAACCGATACCTCCAATTCCTACCCATATGCTATCTTGTGGCGTTTTTCAAACTGCATGTTCCCATTTCATTTTAAGCTGGAGTGGAGACTAAACTAAAAAATTGTTCACATCTGTTCTGCCAATACAAATTGCTGTTATTTGTATTATTTTACATCAGAGCAATTATGCTCAAAATATACTGTACTCTGAGGAACACCCTTAGCCAGGGCTGGACTGGGAATAAAAAGCAGCCCTGGAAAAATATGAAAACCAGCCCTATTTTCTGTTGAGTCAGTAGAATACAAATGCCACATTTTTCTCAAAGGGGATTACTGGGATATTCCTTCCCCAATATTATTTTCAGAATTAAATTATACGACTTTGTATTAACAACCAAATGTCAGATTTATGAGTTATATAGGCACCCTACAACCCAATTGCATCCAGTAATCGCCCCTTTAAATCGTAGTTTTCCAGTCCCAGTTGCTGCAGCTGTTATTTATTGTTGTTATTATTGTTATTGTAATATTGTATTTATAAACATGTTCTGTGAACTTTGTGGCAACAAACACATAAAACTGTTTTATTATTTCAAAATGTCTTTTGAGATACAGTTCATAATTATAAAGATGCAATCTTAAATCATTAGTCTGTAATGTGCTAGGTAAACTGTAATGACTTTAACCCCTTAACGACCAACGACGTATGGGGTACGTCCTGCAAAAAAATGCAGTTAATGACCAAGGACGTACCCCATACGTCGTTGGTCTTTGAAAGCAGTGGAAGCGATCCTGATAGCTTCCAGCTGCTTTCATGTTATTGCAGTGATGCCTCAATATTGAGGCATCCTGCAATAACTGTTTTTAGCCATCCGATGCAGAGAGAGCCACTCTGTGGCCCTCTCTGCATCGGCTATCGATGGCCGTTATCGTTGGTGGGTGGGAGCTCATCCAGGGAGGCGGGTGGGCAGTCACTGGTGGAGGAGGGGGGAGGGATCTAGTGCGGGTGCGCGCGTGTGCACGAGAGCCGTGCATGAGAGCCGTGCACGGGCGCGCGCGTGCACATGAGGTCTATGAAAACAACATCAATATGCTGTAGATCTGGAGGGTGGGAGAGAGGACTGGGGAGGGTGGGATTTTAAAATCAAGGCATCTGGGAGAGGGTGGGGGGTTTGATGTTGAGGGGGGGGCAGCTACACTACAGAAATAAAGAACATATTTAATAAAATAAAAAAATTAAAATGCATTATTATTTTTCAAACTGGGTACTGGCAGACAGCTGCCAGTACCCAATATGGTGCCCAATAAAGGCAGATGGGGGGGGGTTAAAGAGCTGTTTGGGGGGGGATCAGGGAGGTTGGGGGCTAAGGGGAGTCCTATACAGCAGAAGATTTTTTTTATTTTTTTTTAAACAAACTAAAAGCCCCCAAAAAACTTTTATTTTAATACTGGCAGACTTTCTGCCAGTACTTAAGATGGTGGGGACAATTGTGGGGTGGGGGAGGGAAGGGAGCTGTTTGGGAGGGATCAGGGGGTGGGATGTGTCAGGTGGGAGGCTGATCTCTACACTAAAGCTAAAATTAACCCTGCAAGCTCCCTACAAGCTACCTAAATTAACTCCTTCACTGCTAGACATAATATACGTGTGATGCACAGCGGCATTTAGCGACCTTCTAACTACCAAAAAGCAATGCCAAAACCATATATGTCTGCTTTTTCTGAACAAAGGGGATCCCAGAGAAGCATTTACAACAATTTGTGCCATAATTGCACAAGCTGTTTATAAATAATTTCAGTGAGAAACCTAAAATTGTGAAATATTTAAAGTTTTTTTAAATTTGATCGCATTTGGCGGTGAAATGGTGGCATGAAATATACCAAAATGGGCCTAGATCAATACTTGGGGTTGTTTACTACACTAATGCTAAAATTAACCCTACAAGCTCCCTACATGCTCCCTAATTAACCCCTTCACTGCTGCGCATAATACACGTGTGGTGCGCAGTGGCATTTAGCGGCCTTCTAATTACCAAAAAGCAACGTAAAAGCCATATATGTCTGCTATTTCTGAACAAAGGGGATCCCAGAGAAGCATTTAAAACCATTTGTGCAATAATTGCACAAGCTGTTTGTAAATAATTTCAGTGAGAAACCTAAAGTTTGTGAAAAAATTTGTGAAAAAACAGAATTTATGCTTACCTGATAAATTACTTTCTCCAACGGTGTGTCCGGTCCACGGCGTCATCCATAACTTGTGGGAATATCTCTTCCCCAACAGGAAATGGCAAAGAGTACAGCAAAAGCTGTCCATATAGTCCCTCCTAGGCTCCGCCCACCCCAGTCATTCGACCGACTGACAGGAGAAAAACAGGAGAAACCATAGGGTGCCGTGGTGACTGTAGTTAAAGAAATAAATTCATCAAACCTGATTAAAAAACCAGGGCGGGCCGTGGACCGGACACACCGTTGGAGAAAGTAATTTATCAGGTAAGCATAAATTCTGTTTTCTCCAACATTGGTGTGTCCGGTCCACAGCGTCATCCATAACTTGTGGGAACCAATACCAAAGCTTTAGGACACGGATGAAGGGAGGGAGCCAATCAGGTTGCCTAAACGGAAGGCACCACGGCTTGCAAAACCTTTCTCCCAAAAATAGCCTCCGAAGAAGCAAAAGTATCAAATTTGTAGAATTTGGCAAAAGTGTGCAGGGAAGACCAAGTCGCTGCCTTACATATCTGATCAACAGAAGCCTCGTTCTTGAAGGCCCATGTGGAAGCCACAGCCCTAGTAGAGTGAGCTGTGATGCGTTCAGGAGGCTGCCGTCCGGCAGTCTCGTAAGCCAATCGGATGATGCTTTTCAGCCAAAAGGAAAGAGAGGTAGCAGTAGCTTTTTGACCTCTCCTCTTGCCAGAATAAACGACAAACAGAGAAGATGTTTGTCTGAAATCCTTTGTTGCTTCTAAATAGAACTTTAAAGCATGAACTACATCTAGATTGTGTAACAAACGTTCCTTCTTTGAAACTGGATTCGGACACAAAGAAGGCACAACTATTTCCTGGTTAATATTCTTGTTGGAAACAACCTTTGGAAGGAAACCAGGTTTAGTACGCAAAACAACCTTATCTGAATGGAACACCAGATAGGGCGGATTACACTGCAGAGCAGATAACTCAGAAACTCTTCTAGCAGAAGAAATAGCAACCAAAAACAGAACTTTCCAAGATAACATCTTGATATCTATGGAATGTAGAGGTTCAAACGGAACCCCTTGAAGAACTGAAAGAACTAAATTCAGACTTCAGGGAGGAGTCAAAGGTCTGTAAACAGGCTTGATCCTGACCAAAGCCTGAACAAAAGCTTGAACATCAGGCACAGCTGCCAGTCGTTTGTGTAATAAGACAGATAAAGGAGAAATCTGTCCCTTTAGAGAAATCGCTGATAATCCCTTATCCAAACCTTCTTGGAGAAAAGGATCCTAGGAATTTTGATCTTACTCCATGAGAATCCCTTGGATTCACACCAACAGATATATCTTTTCCATATTTTATGGTAAATCTTCCTAGTTACAGGTTTTCTGGCTTGTATCAGAGTATCTATTACAGAATCCGAAAACCCACGCTTAGATAAAATCAAGCGTTCAATTTCCAAGCCGTTAGCTGAAGGGAAACTAGATTTGGATGTTCGAATGGACCTTGTACTAGAAGATCCTGTCTCAAAGGTAGCTTCCATGGTGGAGCCGATGACATATTCACCAGGTCTGCATACCAAGTCCTGCGTGGCCATGCAGGAGCTATCAAGATCACCGAGGCCCTCTCCTGCTTGATCCTGGCTACCAGCCTGGGAATGAGAGGAAACGGTGGAAACACATAAGCCCTGGTTGAAGGTCCAAGGCGCTACTAATGCATCCACTAGAGTCGCCTTGGGATCCTTGGATCTGGACCCGTAGCAAGGAACCTTGAAGTTCTGACGAGACGCCATTAGATCCATGTCTGGAATGCCCCATAATTGAGTCAACTGGGCAAAGATCTCCGGGTGGAGTTCCCACTCCCCCGGATGGAATGTCTGACGACTCAGATAATCCGCCTCCCAGTTTTCCACTCCTGGGATGTGGATCGCAGATAGGTGGCAGGAGTGATCCTCCGCCCATTTTATGATTTTGGTCACTTCTCTCATTGCCAGGGAACTCCTTGTTCCCCCCTGATGATTGATGTAAGCAACAGTCGTCATGTTGTCTGATTGGAATCTTATGAATCTTGCCTTTGCTAGTTGAGGCCAAGCCTCGAGAGCATTGAATATCGCTCTCAGTTCCAGAATGTTTATAGGGAGAATAGACTCTTCCCAAGACCATAGCCCCTGAGCTTTCAGGGAGTTCCAGACCGTGCCCCAGCCCACTAGACTGGCGTCGGTCGTGACGATGACCCACTCTGGTCTGCGGAAACTCATTCCCTGGGACAGGTGGTCCTGGGTTAGCCACCAATGGAGTGAGTCTCTGGTCTTCTGATCTACTTGAATCACTGGAGACAAGTCTGTATAGTCCCCATTCCACTGTTTCAGCATGCACAGTTGTAATGGTCTTAGATGAATTCGCGCAAAAGGAACTATGTCCATTGCTGCAACCATCAACCCTACTACTTCCATGCACTGAGCTATGGAAGGACATGGAACAGAATGAAGAACTTGACAAGCGCTTAGAAGTTTTGACTTTCTGACATCTGTCAGGAAAATCTTAATTTCCAAAGAATCTATTATTGTCCCCAAGAAAGGAACTCTTGTCGACGGAGACAGGGAACTTTTTTCTATGTTCACTTTCCATCCGTGAGATCTGAGAAAGGCCAGAATGATGTCTGTGTGAGCCTTTGCCTTTGAAAGAGACGACGCTTGTATCAGAATGTCATCCAAGTAAGGTGCCACTGTAATGCCCCTTGGTCTTAGAACCGCTAGAAGGGACCCGAGTACCTTTGTGAAAATCCTTTGAGCAGTGGCTAGCCCGAATGGGAGAGCCACAAACTGGTAATGTTTGTCCAGAAAGGCGAACCTTAGGAACTGATGATGATCTTTGTGGATAGGAATATGTAGATACGCATCCTTTAGATCCACGGTAGTCATAAATTGACCATCCTGGATTGTAGGTAAAATCGTTCGAATGGTTTCCATTTTGAACGATGGCACTCTGAGAAATTTGTTTAGGATCTTTAAATCCAGAATTGGTCTGAAGGTTCCCTCTTTTTTGGGAACCACAAACAGATTTGAGTAAAACCCCATTCCTTGTTCCACGGTTGGAACTGGGTGTATCACTCCCATTTTTAACAGGTCTTCTACACAATGTAAGAATGCCTGTCTCTTTATTTGGTTTGAAGATAAGTGAGAGATGTGGAACCTTCCCCTTGGGGGTAGTTCCTTGAATTCCAGAAGATAACCCTGAGAAACTATTTCTAGTGCCCAGGGGTCCTGAACATCTCTTGCCCAAGCCTGAGCGAAGAGAGAGAGTCTGCCCCCTACTAGATCCAGTCCCGGATCGGGGGCTACTCCTTCATGCTGTTTTGTTAGCAGCAGCAGGTTTCTTGGCCTGCTTACCCTTGTTCCAGCCTTGCATCGGTTTCCAAGCTGGTTTGGTTTGCGAAGCATTACCCTCTTGTCTAGAGGCTGCAGAGTTGGAGGCCGGTCCGTTCCTGAAATTGCGAAAGGAACGAAAATTAGACTTATTCTTGGCTTTGAAAGGCCTATCTTGTGGGAGGGCGTGGCCCTTACCCCCAGTGATGTCTGAGATAATCTCTTTCAATTCTGGCCCAAAAAGAGTTTTACCCTTGAAAGGGATATTAAGCAATTTTGTCTTGGAAGATACATCCGCTGACCAAGACTTTAGCCAGAGCGCTCTGCGCGCCACAATTGCAAACCCAGAATTTTTCGCCGCTAATCTAGCTAACTGCAAAGCGGCATCTAAAATAAAGGAATTAGCTAACTTAAGTGCGTGAACTCTGTCCATAACCTCCTCATACGGAGTCTCTCTACTGAGCGACTTTTCTAGTTCCTCGAACCAGAACCACGCTGCTGTAGTGACAGGAATAATGCACGAAATAGGTTGCAGGAGGTAACCTTGCTGTACAAAAATCTTTTTAAGCAAACCCTCCAATTTTTTATCCATAGGATCTTTGAAAGCACAATTATCCTCGATAGGAATAGTAGTGCGCTTGGCTAGTGTAGAAACTGCCCCCTCGACCTTAGGGACTGTCTGCCATAAGTCCTTTCTGGGGTCGACCATAGGAAATAATTTCTTAAATATAGGAGGGGGAACAAAAAGGTATGCCGGGCTTCTCCCACTCCTTATTCACTATGTCCGCCACCCGCTTGGGTATAGGAAAAGCGTCGGGGTGCACCGGAACCTCTAGGAACTTGTCCATCTTGCACAATTTTTCTGGAATGACCAGATTGTCACAATCATCCAGAGTAGATAACACCTCCTTAAGCAGTGCGCGGAGATGCTCTAATTTAAATTTAAATGTCACAACATCAGGTTCTGCCTGTTGAGAAATTCTACCTGAAGCTGAAATTTCCCCATCTGACAAAACCTCCCTCATGGCCCCTTCAGATTGGTGTGAGGGTATGACAGAGCAATTATCATCAGCGCCCTCCTGCTCTACAGTGTTTAAAACAGAGCAATCGCGCTTTCTCTGATATGCAGGCATTTTTGATAAAATATTTGCTATGGAGTTATCCATTACTGCCGTCAATTGTTGCATAGTAATAAGCATTGGCGCGCTAGAAGTACTAGGGGCCTCCTGCATGGGCAAAACTGGTGTAGACACAGAAGGAGATGATGTAGAACTATGTCTACTCCCTTCATCTGATGAATCATCTTGGGCAACTTTACTATCTGTGGCAGTACTGTCCTTACTTTGTTTGGACGCTATGGCACAATTATCACACAATTTTGAAGGGGGAGACACATTGGCTTCCATACATACAGAACATAGTTTATCTGAAGGCACAGACATGTTAAACAGGCTTAAACTTGTCAATAAAGTACAAAAAACGTTTTTAAACAAAACCGTTACTGTCTCTTTAAATTTTAAACAGTGCACACTTTATTACTGAATATGTGAAAAACTATGAAGGAATTGTTCAAATTTAACCAAATTTTCACCACAGTGTCTTAAAGCATTCAAAGCATTGCACCCCAAATTTCAGACCTTTAACCCTTAAAATGAAGAAACCAGAGCCGGTTACAGTTTTAACCCCTCTACAGTCCCAGCTACAGCCTTTGCTGCGACTTTACCAAACCCAGGGGGTATACGATACCAAATGAAGCCTTCTAGGAACCTTTTCAACAACTTTCAGACCCACACACATGCAGCTGCATGTTCTGCTTTCAAAAGTAACTGCGCAGTAATGGCGCGAAAATGAGGCTCAGCCTACTACAGGGAAGGCCCTTCCTGACTGAAAAGGTGTCTAAACCAGTGCCTGACGTTAAAAAAACGTTCCCCAAAGTTTATAAGTGTGAATATCAACATCAAGCTTTATAAAATGCCCAAATAAAGCAATCGATCTTGCCCATAAAAGTGTCTACCAGTTTTGTAGCCCATATTAAACCCTTTATTCTGTTTGAGACTAAGAAAATGGCTTACCGGTCCCCATGAGGGGAAATGACAGCCTTCCAGCATTACACAGTCTTGTTAGAAAAATGGCTAGTCATACCTTAAGCAGAAAAGTCTGCTAACTGTTTCCCCCAACTGAAGTTATTTCATCTCAACAGTCCTATGTGGAAACAGCAAACGATTTTAGTTACTGCTGCTAAAATCATATTCGTCTCACAAACAGAACTCTTCATCTTTTTCTGTTTCAGAGTAAATAGTACATACCAGCACTATTTTAAAATAACAAACTCTTGATAGTAGAATAAAAAAACTACAACTAAACACCACATACTCTTCATCATCTCCGTGGAGATGTTGCCTGTGCAACGGCAAAGAGAATGACTGGGGTGGGCGGAGCCTAGGAGGGACTATATGGACAGCTTTTGCTGTACTCTTTGCCATTTCCTGTTGGGGAAGAGATATTCCCACAAGTTATGGATGACGCCATGGACCGGACACACCAATGTTGGAGAAAGTGAACATTTTTTTTTATTTGATCGCATTTGGCGGTGAAATGGTGGCATGAAATATACCAAAATGGGCCTAGATCAATACTTTGGGATGTCTTCTAAAAATATATATATATACACATGTTAAAGGATATTCAGGGATTCCTGACAGATATCAGTGTCCCAATGTAACTAGTGCTAATTTTGAAAAAAAAGTGGTTTGGAAATAGCAAAGTGCTACTTGTATTTAGTGCCCTATAACTTGCAAAAAAAGCAAAGAACATGTAAACATTGGGTATTTCTAAACTCAGGACAAAATTTAGAAACTATTTAGCATGGGTGTTTTTTGGTGGTTGTAGATGTGCAACAGATTTTGGGGGTCAAAGTTTGAAAAAATAGTTTTTTTTCCATTTTTTCCTCATATTTTATAATTTTTTTAAAAGTAAATTAAAAAGATATGATGAAAATAATGGTATCTTTAGAAAGTCCATTTAATGGCGAGAAAAACGGCATACAATATGTGTGGGTACAGTAAATGAGTAAGAGGAAAATTACAGCTAAACACAAACACCGCAGAAATGTAAAAATAGCCTTGGTCCCAAACGGTCAACAAATGGAAAAGTGCTCTGGTCACTAAGGGGTTAAAAAAAAGTATTGGTAGTTGGTATCGGTGAGTATTTGAAAAAAAGTATCGGTACTTGTACTCAGTCTTAAAAACATGGTATCGGTGCAACCCTAGTGTACATATATGTTTATGTGTTAATATGTGTACATATGTCTGTAAATAATTATATACACAAATAAATACAATTAAAGATTGTTTACTTTTCTTCACTAAAAGACCTGAGAGTGCATCCGTTTTTCCAGGAGTATCTATTGCATGTTTGCACCCAGGCAGATGTCCTTAGGAGGGTAACACTGTACATCGGACGGTATTATAGATCCCTTTGGCAGGTTTAATTCTAACACCCAAGATCTTTGAGCCCTTATAACTTTTGTGTGCAATATTTTGTTTAACTTATTTTTATTTGACAGTGTTAATATGCGCGTCAGTGTACTATATAATGTATTTTCATAGTGCTATCTGGAGATACCCAAATTATAATCCAAATGCATCATGAAGGTTATAGCTACACCATGTCAAAGTACAAAGAAATGTGTAGTGTGTATTAACCCTTCACTAGCACAGAGAGCAGCACAGTGTGTATTAACCCTTCACTAGCACAGAGAGCAGAACAGTGTGTATTAACCCTTCACTAACACAGAGAGCAGCACAGTGTGTATTAACCCTTCACTAGCACAGAGAGCAGCACAGTGTGTATTAACCCTCCACTAGCACAGAGAGCAGCACAGTATGTATTAACCCTTCACTAGCACAGAGAGCAGCACAGTGTGTATTAACCCTTCACTAACACAGAGAGCAGCACAGTGTGTATTAACCATTTACTAGCACAGAGAGCAGCACAGTGTGTATTAACCCTTCACTAGCACAGAGAGCAGCACAGTGTGTATTAACCCTTCACTAACACAGAGAGCAGCACAGTGTGTATTAACCCTTCACTAGCACAGATAGCACAGTGTGTATTAACCCTTCACTAGCACAGAGAGCAGCACAGTGTGTATTAACCCTTCACTGGCACAGAGAGCAGCACAGTGTGTATTAACCCTTCACTAACATAGAGAGCAACACAGTGTGTATTAACCCTTCACTAACATAGAGAGCAACACAGTG
The DNA here is from genome assembly GCF_027579735.1 of Bombina bombina. Classification (NCBI taxonomy): domain Eukaryota; kingdom Metazoa; phylum Chordata; class Amphibia; order Anura; family Bombinatoridae; genus Bombina; species Bombina bombina. The sequence continues at coordinate 30,521,445 of NC_069503.1, forward strand.
TGTATTAACCCTTCACTAGCACAGAGAGAAGCACAGTGTGTATTAACCCTTCACTAGCATAGAGAGCAACACAGTGTGTATTAACCCTTCACTAGCACAGAGAGAAGCACAGTGTGTATTAACCCTTCAGTAGCACAGAGAGCAGCACAGTGTGTATTAACCCTTCATTAGCACAGAGAGCAGCACTGTGTGTATTAACCCTTCACTAGCACAGAGAGCAGTACAGTGTGTATTAACCCTTCACTAGCACAGAGAGCAGCACAGTGTGTGTTAACCCTTCACTAGCACAGAGAGAAGCACAGTGTGTATTAACCCTTCACTAGCACAGAGAGAAGCACAGTGTGTATTAACCCTTCACTAGCACAGAGAGCAGCACAGTGTGTATTAACCATTCACTAGCACAGAGAGCAGCACAGTGTGTATTAACCCTTCACTAGCACAGACACCAGCACAGTGTGTATTAACCCTTCACTAGCACAGTGTGTATTATCCTTTCACTAGCACAGAGAGAAGCACAGTGTGTATTAACCCTTCAGTAGCACAAAGAGCAGCACAGTGTGTATTAACCCTTCACTAGCACAGAGAGCAGCACAATGTGTATTAACCCTTCATTAGCACAGAGAGCAGCACAATGGGTATTAACCTCTTCAATAACACAGAGAGCAGCACAGTGTGTATTAACCCCTTCACTAGCACAGAGAGCAGCACAGTGTGTATTAACCCTTCACTAGCACAGAGAGCAGCACAGTGTGTATTAACCCTTCACCGGCACAGAAAGCAGCACAGTGTGTATTAACCCTTCACTGGCACAGAGAGCTGCACAGTGTGTATTAACCCTTCACTAGCAAAGAGCGCAGCACAGTGTGTATTAACCCTTCACTAGCACAGAGAGCATCACAGTGTGTATTAACCCTTCACTAGCACAGAGAGCAGCACAGTGTGTATTAACCCTTCACTAGCAAAGAGAGAAGCACAGTGTGTATTAACCCTTCACTAGCACAGAGAGAAGCACAGTGTGTATTAACCCTTCACTAGCACAAAGAGCAGCACAGTGTGTATTAACCCTTCACTAGCACAGAGAGCAGCACAGTGTGTATTAACCCTTCACTAGCACAAAGAGTAGCACAGTGTGTATTAACCCTTCACTAGCACAGAGAGCAGCACAGTGTGTATTAACCCTTCACTAGCACAGAGAGCAGCACAGTGTGTATTAACCCTTCACTAGCAAAGAGAGAAGCACAGTGTGTATTAAGCCTTCACTAGCACAGAGAGAAGCACAGTGTGTATTAAGCCTTCACTAGCACAAAGAGCAGCACAGTGTGTATTAACCCTTCACTAGCACAGAGAGCAGCACAGTGTGTATTAACCCTTCACTGGCACAGAGTAGCACAGTGTGTATTAACCCTTCACTAGCACAGAGAGCTGCAAAGTGTGTATTAACCCTTTACTAGTACAGAGAGCAGCACAGTGTGTATTAACCCTTCACTGGCACAGAGAGCCGCACAGTGTGTATTAACCCTTCACTAGAACAGAGAGCAGCACAGTGTGTATTAACCCTTCACTAGCACTGAGAGAAGCACAGTGTGTATTAACCCTTCACTAGCACAGAGAGCAGCACAGTGTGTATTAACTCTTTACTAGTACAGAGAGCAGCACAGTGTGTATTAACCCTTCACTAGCAAAGAGAGCAGCACAGTGTGTATTAACCCTTCACTAGCACAGAGAGAAGCACAGTGTGTATTAACCCTTCACTAGCACAAAGAGCAGCACAGTGTGTATTAACCCTTCACTGGCACAGAAAGCAGCACAGTGTATTAACCCTTCACTAGCACAGAGAGCAGCACAGTGTAAATTAACCCTTCACTAGCACAGGGAGAAGCACGGTGTGTATTCACCCTTTACTAGCACAGAGAGCAGCACAGTGTGTATTAACCCTTCACTAGCACAGAGAGAAGCACAGTGTGTATTAACCCTTCACCGGCACAGAAAGCAGCACAGTGTGTATTAACCCTTCACTAGCACAGAGAGCAGCACAGTGTGTATTAACCCTTCACTGGCACAAAGAACAGCAGCACAGTGTGTATTAACCCTTTACTAGCAAAGAGAGAAGCACAGTGTGTATTAACCCTTCACTAGCAAAGAGAGAGAAGCACAGTGTGTAGTAACCCTTCACTAGCACAGAGAGCAGCATAGTGTGTATTAACCCTTCACTAGCATAGAGAGCAGGACAGTGTGTATTAACCCTTCACTAGCAAAGAGAGAGAAGCACAGTGTGTAGTAACCCTTCACTAGCACAGAGAGCAGCACAGTGTGTATTAACCCTTCACTAGCACAGAGAGAAGCACAGTGTGTATTAACCCTTTACTAGTACAGAGAGCAGCACAGTGTGTATTAACCCTTCACTAGCATAGAGAGCAGCACAGTGTGTATTAACCCTTCACTAGCACAGAGAGCAGCACAGTGAGTATTAACCCTTCACTAGCACAGAGAGCAGCACAGTGTGTATTAACCCTTCACTAGCATAGAGAGTAGCACAGTGTGTATTAACTCCTTCACTAGCACAGAGAGCACCACAGTGTGTATTAACCCCTTTACAAGGACAGAGAGCAGCACAGTGTGTATTAACCCTTCACTAGCACAGAGAGCAGCACAGTGTGTATTAACCCTTCACTAGCATAGAGAGTAGCACAGTGTGTATTAACCCTTCACTAGCACAGAGAGCAGCACAGTGTGTATTAACCCTTCATTAGCACAGAGAGCAGCACAGTGTATATTAACCCTTCACTAGCACAGAGAGAACCACAGTGTGTATTAACCCCTTTACAAGGACAGAGAGCAGCACAGTGTGTATTAACCCTTCACTAGCACAGAGAGCACCACAGTGTGTATTAACCCTTCACTAGCACAGAGAGCAGCACAGTGTGTATTAACCCTTCACTAGCACAGAGAGAAGCACAGTGTGTATTAACCCTTTACTAGTACAGAGAGCAGCACAGTGTGTATTAACCCTTCACTAGCATAGAGAGCAGCACAGTGTGTATTAACCCTTCACTAGCACAGAGAGCAGCACAGTGAGTATTAACCCTTCACTAGCACAGAGAGCAGCACAGTGTGTATTAAAGGGCCACTAAACCCAAAATATTTCTTTCATGATTCAGATAGAGAATAGAAATTTAAACAGCATTACAATTTACTTCCATTATTTATTTTGCTTCATTTTTTAAATATCCTTAGTTGAAGAAAAAGCAATGCACATGGTGAGCCAATCACACAGGGCTTCTATGTGCAGCAACCAATCAGCAGCTAGTGAGCATATCTAGATATGCTTTTCATCAAAGAATATCAAGAGAATAAAACAAATTAGATAATATAAGTAAATTAGAAAGATGTTTAAAATTGCATTTTCTTTCTGAATCATAAAAGAAAAAATGTGGGTGGCATGTCCCTTTAACCCTTCACTAGCATAGAGAGTAGCACAGTGTGTATTAACTCCTTCACTAGCACAGAGAGCACCACAGTGTGTATTAACCCTTCACTAACACAGAGAGCAGCACAGTGTGTATTAACCCTTCACTAACACAGAGAGCAGCACAGTGTGTATTAACCCTTCACTAGCACAGAGAGCTGCACAGTGTGTATTAACCCTTCACTAGCACAGAGAGCAGCACAGTGTGTATTAACCCTTCACTAGCACAGAGAGCTGCACAGTGTGTATTAACCCTTCACTAGCATAGAGAGTAGCACAGTGTGTATTAACCTTTCACTAGCACAGGGAGCAGCACAGTGTGTATTAACCCTTCACTAGCACAGAGAGCTGCACAGTGTGTATTAACCCTTCACTAGCATAGAGAGTAGCACAGTGTGTATTAACCCTTCACTAGCATAGAGAGTAGCACAGTGTGTATTAACCCTTCACTAGCATAGAGAGTAGCACAGTGTGTATTAACTCCTTCACTAGCACAGAGAGCACCACAGTGTGTATTAACCCCTTTACAAGGACAGAGAGCAGCAGAGAGTGTATAACCCTTTCCCCTTTCACTAGCGCTAATATTTAAACAGTAGTTACAATCTCATTGCCTGGCACAAGCAGGTGAATAACCTGCACTAAAATGACAATATTTATAACAACTGATAATTTTCCAGCAGTTCAGAAATAAACACAAACTTATAATCACACAATACACAAAGCCCGACTCACTCACCCAGATGCAGCTGTACAGGAAGTAAGGGGAGGGATTATAGAAAACTACAGATCCCAGAAACACCCTGAGAAGTCACATGTCAACGAGCAGCCAATCAGGTAAAAAGAAAATGTGTCTCTATATCAAAGACAGGTTGGATGTTTTTTAACAAGTAATGCAGCAAATTCATAAGAATGACAGAAACTGAGCACATTGTCCCTGTTATATTCTTTATTAGCAGATAACAGCTACACAATATATATTATTAACACTAGCAAATAACAGCTACACAATATATATTATTAACACTAGCACATAACAGTTACACAATATATATTATTAACACTAGCAAATAACAGCTACACAATATATATTATTAACACTAGCACATAACAGTTACACAATATATATTATTAATACTAGCACATAACAGTTACACACTATATATTATTAACACTAACACATAACAGTTACACAATATATATTATTAACACTAGCACATAACAGTTACACAATATATATTATTAACACTAGCACATAGCAGTTACACAATATATATTATTAACACTAGCACATAACAGTTACACAATATATATTATTAACACTAGCACATAACAGTTACACAATATATATTATTAACACTAGCACATAACAGTTACACAATATATATTATTAACACTAGCACATAACAGTTACACAATATATATTATTAACACTAGCACATAACAGTTACACAATATATATTATTAACACTAGCACATAACAGTTACACAATATATATTATTAACACTAGCACATAACAGCTACACAATCTATATTATTAACACTAGCACATAACAGCTATACAATATATATTATTAACACTAGCACATAACAGTTACACAATATATATTATTAACACTAGCACATAACAGCTATACAATATATATTATTAACACTAGCACATAACAGCTACCCAATATATATTATTAACACTAGCACATAACAGTTACACAATATATATTATTAACACTAGCACATAACAGCTACACAATATATATTATTAACACTAGCACATAACAGCTACACAATATATATTATTAACACTAGCACATAACAGTTACACAATATATATTATTAACACTAGCACATAACAGCTACACAATATATATTATTAACACTAGCACATAACAGCTACACAATATATATTATTAACACTAGCACATAACAGTTACACAATATATATTATTAACACTAGCACATAACAGTTACACAATATATATTATTAACACTAGCACATAACAGTTACACAATATATATTATTAACATTAGCACATAACAGTTACACAATATATATTATTAACACTAGCACATAACAGTTACACAATATATATTATTAACACTAGCACATAACAGCTACACAATATATATTATTAACACTAGCACATAACAATTACACAATATATATTATTAACACTAGCACATAACAGCTACACAATATATATTATTAACACTAGCACATAACAGCTACACAATATATATTATTAACACTAGCACATAACAGCTACACAATATATATTATTAACACTAGCACATAACAGTTACACAATATATATTATTAACACTAGCACATAACAGCTACACAATATATATTATTAACACTAGCACATAACAGCTACACAATATATATTATTAACACTAGCACATAACAGCTACACAATATATATTATTAACACTAGCACATAACAGTTACACAATATATATCATTAACACTAGCATATAACAGCTACACAATATATATTATTAACACTAGCACATAACAGTTACACAATATATATTATTAACACTAGCACATAACAGTTACACAATATATATTATTAACACTAGCACATAACAGTTACACAATATATATTATTAACACTAGCACATAACAGCTACACAGTATATATTATTAACACTAGCACATAACAGCTACACAATATATATTATTAACACTAGCACATAACAGTTACACAGTATATGTTATTAACACTAGCACATAACAGTTACACAATATATATTATTAACACTAGTACATAACAGTTACACAATATATGTTATTAACACTAGCACATAACAGTTACACAATATATATTATTAACACTAGCACATAACAGTTACACACTATATATTATTAACACTAGCACATAACAGTTACACAATATATATATTATTAACACTAGCACATAACAATTACACAATATATATTATTAACACTAGCACATAACAGCTACACAATATATATTATTAACACTAGCACATAACAGCTACACAATATATATTATTAACACTAGCACATAACAGCTACACAATATATATTATTAACACTAGCACATAACAGCTACACAATATATATTATTAACACTAGCACATAACAGCTACACAATATATATTATTAACACTAGCACATAACAGCTACACAATATATATTATTAACACTAGCACATAACAGCTACACAATATATATTATTAACACTAGCACATAACAGTTACACAATATATATTATTAACACTAGCACATAACAGCTACACAATATATATTATTAACACTAGCACATAACAGCTACACAATATATATTATTAACACTAGTACATAACAGCTACACAATATATATTAATAACACTAGCACATAACAGCTACACAATATATATTATTAACACTAGTACATAACAGCTACACAATATATATTATTAACACTAGCACATAACAGCTACACAATATATATTATTAACACTAGCACATAACAGCTACACAATATATATTAATAACACTAGCACATAACAGCTATACAATATATATTATTATTAACACTAGCACATAACAGCTATACAATATATATTATTATTAACACTAGCACATAACAGCTACACAATATATATTATTATTAACACTAGCACATAACAGCTACACAATATATATTATTATTAACACTAGCACATAACAGTTACACAATATATATTATTATTAACACTAGCACATAACAGCTACACAATATATATTATTATTAACACTAGCACATAACAGTTACACAATATATATTATTAACACTAGCACATAACAGCTACACAATATATATTAATAACACTAGCACATAACAGCTATACAATATATATTATTATTATTAACACTAGCACATAACAGCTATACAATATATATTATTATTAACACTAGCACATAACAGCTATACAATATATATTATTATTAACACTAGCACATAACAGTTACACCATATATATTATTAACACTAGCACATAACAGATACACAATATATATTATTAGCACTAGCACATAACAGCTACACAATATATATTATCAACACTAGCACATAACAGCTACACAATATATATTATTAACACTAGTACATAACAGCTACACAATATATATTATTAATACTAGCACATAACAGTTACACACTATATATTATTAACACTAGCACATAACAGCTACACAATATATATTATTAACACTAGCACATAACAGTTACACAATATATATTATTAACACCAGCACAGAACAGCTACACAATATATATTATTAACACTAGCACATAACAGTTACACAATATATATTATTAACACTAGCACATAACAGCTACACAATATATATTATTATTAACACTAGCACATAACAGCTACACAATATATATTATTATTAACACTAGCACATAACAGCTATACAATATATATTATTATTAACACTAGCACATAACAGTTACACCATATATATTATTAACACTAGCACATAACAGCTACACAATATATATTATTAGCACTAGCACATAACAGCTACACAATATATATTATTAACACTAGCACATAACAGTTATACAATATATATTATTAACACTAGCACATAACAGCTACACAATATATATTATTAACACTAGTACATAACAGCTACACAATATATATTATTAATACTAGCACATAACAGTTACACACTATATATTATTAACACTAGCACATAACAGCTACACAATATATATTATTAACACTAGCACATAACAGTTACACAATATATATTATTAACACCAGCACAGAACAGCTACACAATATATATTATTAACACTAGCACATAACAGTTACACAATATATATTATTAACACTAGCACATAACAGCTACACAATATATATTATTAACACTAGCACATAACAGCTACACAATATATATTATTAACACTAGCACATAACAGCTACACAATATATATTATTATTAACACTAGCACATAACAGCTATACAATATATATTATTATTAACACTAGCACATAACAGCTATACAATATATATTATTATTAACACTAGCATATAACAGCTATACAATATATATTATTATTAACACTAGCACATAACAGCTATACAATATATATTATTATTAACACTAGCACATAACAGCTATACAATATATATATTATTAACACTAGCACATAACAGCTATACAATATATATTATTATTAACACTAGCACATAACAGTTACACAGTATATATTATTAACACTAGCACATAACAGCTATACAATATATATTATTATTAACACTAGCATATAACAGCTATACAATATATATTATTATTAACACTAGCACATAACAGCTATACAATATATATTATTATTATTAACACTAGCACATAACAGCTATACAATATATATATTATTAACACTAGCACATAACAGCTATACAATATATATTATTATTAACACTAGCACATAACAGTTACACAGTATATATTATTAACACTAGCACATAACAGTTACACAGTATATATTATTAACACTAGCACGTAACAGCTATACAATATATATTATTATTAACACTAGCACATAACAGTTACACCATATATATTATTAACACTAGCACATAACAGCTACACAATATATATATATTATTAACACTGACACATAACAGCTACACAATATATATTATTAACACTAGCACATAACAGCTACACAATATATATTATTAACACTAGCACATAACAGCTACACAATATATATTATTAACACTAGCACATAACAGCTACACAATATATATTATTAACACTAGCACATAACAGTTACACAATATATATTATTAATACTAGCACATAAGTTACACAATATATATTATTAACACTAGCACATAACAGTTACACAATATATATTATTAACACTAGCACATAACAGCTACACAGTATATATTATTAACACTAGCACATAACAGTTACTCAGTATATGTTATTAACACCAGCACACAACATCTACACAATATATATTATTATTATTAACACTAGTACATAACAGTTACACAATATATATTATTAACACTAGTACATATAAATTACACAATATATATTATTAACACTAGCACATAACAGTTACACAATACATATTATTAACACTAGCACATAATAGCTACACAATATATATTATTAACACTAGCACAAACTACACAATATATATGATTAACACTAGAACTTAACAGCTACACAATATATATTATTAACACTAGCACATAACAGCTATACATTATATATTATTAACACTAGCACATAACAGTTACAAAATATATATTATTAACACTAGCACATCACAGTTACACAATATATATTATTAACACTAGCACATAACAGCTACACATTATATATTATTAACACTAGCACATAACAGTTACACAATATATATTATTAACACTAGCACATAACAGTTACACAATATATATTATTAACACTAGCACATAACAGCTACACAATATATATTATTAACACTAGCACATAACAGCTACACAATATATATTATTAACAATAGTACATAACAGTTACACAATATATATTATTAACACTAGCACATAACAGATACACAATATATATTATTAACACTAGCACATAACAGCTGCACAATATATATTATTAACACTAGCACATAACAGTTACACAATATATATTATTAACACTAGCACATATCAGCTGCACATTATATATTATTAACACTAGCACATAACAGCTACACAGTTTATATTATTAACACTAGCACATACCAGTTACACAATATATATTATTATTAACACTAGCACATAACAGTTACACAATATATATTATTATTAACACTAGCACATAACAGTTACACAATATATATTATTAACATTAGCACATAACAGTTACACAATATATATTTGCATAAATAAAAAGAGAGAAGCGCTCAAACTGGGAACGAACAATAGCATAATAGCTTGTTCTATGGCTAGTTACCACCCTAGAAGCAACCTCTTTTTGCTCAATATGTGCCTTTCACAGAGAAGAACTTTCCTGTAGCATATCAGTCTGATCCTGACTTAACAGTGCAGTCCAGCCCCGAAATACCAGGCAATCCCTCTCTGAACAAGAGAAATAGCAAAACCCCAGACGTACGTTTCGGCCTATTGTGGGCCTCGTCAGTGAGGTGCAGCCATATCCCTCTAGGCACACTGAGCAACGGGTCCACGTCTGGATTACCGCATCACACTTAGGGAGACTTCCCTAAGTGTCATAATTTGCATAAATAAAAAGAGAGAAGCGCTCAACCTGGGAACGAACAATAGCATAATAGCTTGTTCTATGGCTAGTTACCACCCTAGAAGCAGCCTCTTTTTGCTCAATATGTGCCTTTCACAGAGAAGAACTTTCCTGTAGCATATCAGTCTGATCCTGACTTAACAGTGCAGTCCAGCCCCGAAATACCAGGCAATCACTCTCTGAACAAGAGAAATAGCAAAACCCCAGACGTACGTTTCGGCCTATTGTGGGCCTCGTCAGTGAGGTGCAGCCATATCCCTCTAGGCACACTGAGCAACGGGTCCACGTCTGGATTACCGCATCACACTTAGGGAGACTTCCCTAAGTGTCATAATTTGCATAAATAAAAAGAGAGAAGCGCTCAACCTGGGAACGAACAATAGCTTAATAGCTTGTTCTATGGATAGTTACCACCCTAGAAGCAGCCTCTTTTTGCTGGGGAAACCAGACATGGACTCCTTGCCCAGTGTGCTTAGAGGAATGTGGCTGCACCTCACTGACGAGGCCCATAGGAGGCCGAAACGATCGTCTGGGGTTGTCATGTTCCTTGTTCAGAGGAGAATTGCCTGGTATTTCGGGGCTGGACTGACCTTACTTGGCGGGATCAGACTGATATACTTCAGGAAAGTTTTCTTCTGTGAAAAGCACACTGGTCTAAAAGAGGCTGCCTCCGGGTGGTAAATCGCCATAGAACAAGCCACTAAGCTGTTGTTCATTCCTGGTAGAGCGCTTCTCTCTTTGTATGCAAATTATTATGACCCTGGGGAAGTCTCCCTATGGGTGATGGGGGAAACCAGACGTGGACTCCTTGCCCAGTGTGCTTAGAGGAATGTGGCTGCACCTCACTGACGAGGCCCATAGGAGGCCGAAACGATCGTCTGGGGTTGTCATGTTCCTTGTTCAGAGGAGAATTGCCTGGTATTTCGGGGCTGGACTGACCTTACTTGGCGGGATCAGACTGATATACTTCAGGAAAGTTTTCTTCTGTGAAAAGCACACTGGTCTAAAAGAGGCTGCCTCCGGGTGGTAAATCACCATAGAACAAGCCACTGAGCTGTTGTTCGTTCCTGGTAGAGCGCTTCTCTCTTTATATGCAAATTATTATGACCCTGGGGAAGTCTCCCTATGGGTGATGGGGGAAACCAGACGTGGACTCCTTGCCCAGTGTGCTTAGAGGAATGTGGCTGCACCTCACTGACGAGGCCCATAGGAGGCCGAAACGATCGTCTGGGGTTGTCATGTTCCTTGTTCAGAGGAGAATTGCCTGGTATTTCGGGGCTGGACTCACCTTACTTGGCGGGATCAGACTGATATACTTCAGGAAAGTTTTCTTCTGTGAAAAGCACACTGGTCTAAAAGAGGCTGCCTCCGGGTGGTAAATCGCCATAGAACAAGCCACTGAGCTGTTGTTCGTTCCTGGTAGAGCGCTTCTCTCTTTGTATGCACACAATATATATTATTAACACTAGCACATAACAGCTATACAATATATATTATTAACACTAGCACATAACTACACAATATATATTATTAACACTAGCACATAACAGCTATACAATATATATTATTAACACTAGCACATAACAGCTACACAATATATATTATTAACACTAGCACATAACTACACAATATATATTATTAACACTAGCACATAACAGCTACACAATATATATTATTAACACTAGCACATAACAATTACACAATATATATTATTAACACTAGCACATAACAGCTATACAATATATATTATTAACACTAGCACATAACAGTTACACAATATATATTATTAACACTAGCACATAACAGCTACACAATATATATTAACACTAGCACATAACTACACAATATATATTATTAACACTAGCACATAACAGCTATACAATATATATTATTAACACTAGCACATAACTACACAATATATATTATTAACACTAGCACATAACAGCTACACAATATATATTATTAACACTAGCACATAACAATTACACAATATATATTATTAACACTAGCACATAACAGCTATACAATATATATTATTAACACTAGCACATAACAGTTACACAATATATATTATTGACACTAGCACATAACAGCTATACAATATATATTATTAACACTAGCACATAACAGTTACACAATATATATTATTAACACTAGCACATAACAGCTACACAATATATATTACTAACACTAGCACATAACAGCTACACATTATATATTATAAACACTAGCACATAACAGTTACACAAAATATATTATTAACACTAGCACATAACAGCTACATAAAATATATTATTAACACTAGCACATAACAGCTACACAATATATATTATTAACACTAGTACATAACAGTTACAAAATATATATTATTAACACTAGCACATAACAGCTACACAATATATATTACTAACACTAGCACATAACAGCTACACATTATATATTATTAACACTAGCACATAACAGTTACACAATATATATTATTAACACTAGCACATAACAGCTACATAATATATATTATTAACACTAGCACATAACAGCTACACAATATATATTATTAACACTAGTACATAACAGTTACACAATATATATTATTAACACTAGCACATAACAGATACACAATATATATTATTAACACTAGCACATAACAGCTGCACAATATATATTATTAACACTAGCACATAACAGTTACACAATATATATTATTAATACTAGCACATAAGTTACACAATATATATTATTAACACTAGCACATAACAGCTACACAGTATATATTATTAACACTAGCACATAACAGTTACACAATATATGTTATTAACACCAGCACACAACATCTACACAATATATATTATTATTATTAACACTAGTACATAACAGTTACACAATATATATTATTAACACTAGTACATATCAATTACACAATATATATTATTAACACTAGCACATAACAGTTACACAATACATATTATTAACACTAGCACATAACAGCTACATAATATATATTATTAACACTAGCACATAACTACACAATATATATTATTAACACTAGAACATAACAGCTACACAATATATATTATTAACACTAGCACATAACAGCTATACAATATATATTATTAACACTAGCACATAACAGTTACACAATATATATTATTAACACTAGCACATCACAGTTACACAATATATATTATTAACACTAGCACATAACAGCTACACATTATATATTATTAACACTAGCACATAACAGTTACACAATATATATTATTAACACTAGCACATAACAGCTACATAATATATATTATTAACACTAGCACATAACAGCTACACAATATATATTATTAACACTAGCACATACCAGTTACACAAATATTATTAACACTAGCAGATAACAGTTACACAATATATATTATTAACACTAGCACATAACAGTTACACAATATATATTATTATTAACACTAGCACATAACAATTACACAATATATATTATTAACATTAGCACATAACAGTTACACAATATATATTATTAACACTAGCACATAACAGCTATACAATATATATTATTAACACTAGCACATAACTACACAATATATATTATTAACACTAGCACATAACAGCTACACAATATATATTATTAACACTAGCACATAACTACACAATATATATTAATAACACTAGCACATAACAGCTACATAATATATATTATTAACACTAGCACATAACAGCTACACAATATATATTATTAACACTAGCACATAACAGTTACACAATATATATTATTAACACTAGCACATAACAGCTATACAATATATATTATTAACACTAGCACATAACAGCTACATAATATATATTATTAACACTAGCACATAACAGCTACACAATATATATTATTAACACTAGCACATAACAGTTACACAATATATATTATTGACACTAGCACATAACAGCTATACAATATATATTATTAACACTAGCACATAACAGTTACACAATATATATTATTAACACTAGCACATAACAGCTACACAATATATATTACTAACACTAGCACATAACAGCTACACATTATATATTATTAACACTAGCACATAACAGCTACATAATATATATTATTAACACTAGCACACAACAGCTACACAATATATATTATTAACACTAGTACATAACAGTTACACAATATATATTATTAACACTAGCACATAACAGCTACACAATATATATTACTAACACTAGCACATAACAGCTACACATTATATATTATTAACACTAGCACATAACAGTTACACAATATATATTATTAACACTAGCACATAACAGCTACATAATATATATTATTAACACTAGCACATAACAGCTACATAATATATATTATTAACACTAGCACATAACAGCTGCACAATATATATTATTATTAACACTAACACATAACAGTTACACAATATATAATTTTATTAACACTAGCACATAACCGTTACACAATATATATATTATTAACACTAGCACATAACAGCTACACAATATATATTATTATTAACACTAACACATAACAGTTACACAATATATATTATTATTAACACTAGCACATAAAAGTTACACAATATATATTATTATCACTAGCACATAACAGCTACACAATATATATTATTAACACTAACACATAACAGATACACAATATATATTATTAACACTAGCACATAACAGCTACACAATATATATTATTAACACTAGTACATAACAGCTACACAATATATATTATAAATATTAGTACATAACAGCTACACAATATATATTATTAACACTAGCACATAACAGCTACACAATATATATTATAAATACTAGTACATAACAGCTACACAAACGTGTTGCATGTGTTGTTGTTGGTCTTTAGAATAAATTAAGATTTCATCCAGCTATATGACCATACTAATATCAAGTAAGTCTCGAAAGTGGTCATTAATAAAGCACTGAAAAGGGGCAGGGGCATTACATAACCCAAAAGGCATGACTAAATACTCGAACAGGCCCTACCTTGTTCGAAATGCCGTTAACCATTCCTGACCAGATTTTATCCTAATAAGAATGTAGGCCCCTCTGAGATTGAGCTTGGTAAATATCTTAGATAATCCTTAAGATGTAATAGCTCTGGCTCAGATAGGGGGTATATGTGCCCATAAGGAATTTTGCAATTAGGGAGGAGATCAATTGGGCAGTCGTAGGGTCTATGAGGAGGAAGGGTCTCAGCCTGAGTTTTGTCAAATACATCAGAGAAATCACTATAACAATTGGGGATAGATTGTGTTGTGGTCTGTAATATGTTGTTAACAGAAAAACAAGTGTTCTTACAAAAGATAAAGTCAATCTGAGAGGTATTCCAATCAATAAGAGGTTGGTGGGTTGTAACCATCTCAGACCCAGGACCAGTGGAAAGAGAGGAGAAGCAATAACATCAAACGATATAAGCTCAGTATGACTAGAAGAAGTAGTAAGATTTAAAGGTACAGTGTGATGAGTAATGGGACCAGAGGAAATAAAGGAACCATCAATTACACAAATTGTAAGTGCATTCTCCTTTTTTATTAAAGGTATGTTATGCATTTGTATATATTTTATATCAATAAAGTTTCCAAGTGTTCCAGAATCAATGATTGCCTGTGTTATTGTTCTTTGGGAATCACACTGTAGGGAGACAGAAATACTACAATGACTTATTTTATTGCTGTGAGTAGTACAACTTACGTCAGTATTAATTACCTTACCCTTCTGTTTAGGTATAATAGGACACTCTTTTACACCATGATCCTTCGAAAGCACTATAGAGGCACAAATTGTTTAGCGTTCTCCTCATCTTTTCCTCTGGTTTGAGGGGTTCTTTTGTGAAGGCTATATCCATAGGTTCCTCATAATTCCTATGTGGTGAGTTGGAATACCCAGAGGGTTGATACTTCCTCCAAAAGAGATCAGAAGAACCTTTTTCATGCTTTCTTTCATTGATACGCCGATCAATATTCACAGCAAGAGTCATCAGAGATTCCAAAGATGAAGGAAGGTCAGCTCTGGCAAATTCATCTTTCACTGTTTCGGATAAACCCTTGTGAAACTAGTATTTGAGAGCTGCCACATTTCAGAGTGTGTCAGAAGCCCATCTCTTAAAGTCGGTTACGTAATATTCTGCATGTCTTTTGTTCTGTTTTAGGGCCCTTAAAGCATTGTCAGCAGTACTCTGCTTATGTTTGTCTTTGTACAGCATAGACATTTTCTCAAAAACAAATTTAAAGAATCCAGAATGGGATCATTGGATTCATAGCAGTTAGTTGCCCAAGACTTGGCTTCACCTTTAAGGTATGAGATAACTGTTAGGACTTTTGCTCTCTCCGTGGGGTAAGACTTAAGTTTCAGGGAGAAATACAAAGTACAGGAATTTTTAAAATCTCTGAATTGTGTTCTATCACCTGAGAACCTTTCAGGTGGGCAAACCTGGGGATCAGGTGTAGTGTCAGGAATAATAGGTTTATTTATATTTTCTTTAATAAAGGTCTTGAGATTTTGGTTCTCAGATTGAATTTCTCTAATGCCATAGATCATAATATCCATATTTTGAGATAAAGCTGTGACACGGTTAGTGAGTTCTGTCAACTCCATAATACATATAATTCTTTTTTAGGCTTAGGAATATTTAAATATGTTTTCCACACAGTATCACAAATAATCGGGATCAATTAATAGTGAAATCCCTGTTCTGCTCATATACTGTGGGTCAACAGAGGTTGAATTATACAGTCTCTATGTATAGGAAACTATGTAGGAATCATAGTTAACCAAGTCGCTGTAAATCTTGCAAGAATATAATAGAGGTTACTGTCTCTTTAAATACGAATTTTGTATGATAGATGTTCAATTGATATGTTCATATATCACAAACTGAGACAAGTTCATCAGAATAAGTAGCACAGAGATATGATTAAGCTTGATCCTGATTTTCTTTAACTTGCTTTTACAGATACAGATGCATTTGAGGCATGATTTAAACAGAATGAATTCAATTAGAATATAGGTCTGGTCAGGTAAGTAAATATATGCAGTAAGTTAAATACAAGCAGGAACTTAGCATAGGATAATCACAGAGCAGACAGAAATTATTATTTAGAGAGTCTTACTTTAATAGTTGATAGCTGGTGCTGTAGAATTTACTTACTGACCGCAGCTGCTGTGAAGGAGTTGTTTGCTGATGAGCTGGGAGTAACACACCTCAGTTCTGTGATGAATAAGTAACTGTAGAATGACTAGTGCCAAAAGTAAATGCAATTCTTATGTGGCAGGGTAAAGTTCATTAAACAGCAGAGGAATTGAAGAGTAACGAGACAAATGAAGCAGAGAAGACTGGAACATACAAGTAGCAAAGCAGACAATACTTAACTTGAAATCTGATGAGAAGAACAGTATGAGCTGCAGCTGTAGTAGTTCCCTTGAAAGGCTTAGAGTTTCTGAAGGATTCTGTAGGCTGAAGATCACACCTATTGATCCAAATTACCAAGCAAGGTAGGTAAGGGGAGGAGAGTTTTATACAGAGGAATTAAAGGAACAGTGTAAATCCAACAAATCCATGACAGAGATTGATGAATTAGTGGTTTCCAATGGGTTGACCATATACTGGCAAAAGACCAAGGGTCATTTCAGAATTCAAGGTTCTGATAAGGAAGGATGTTCAAATCTATTGTCAAGGTTGTTTAATCTGTCTACAGCTCCAGCCCACTACACCAATGCATAGAGCACCATTGCAGAAAAGGGGGATGGTAATAATAATAGTGTTGAATAATAATAATAATAATAATAGTGTTGAAACATGCTCAGCATTACATCAGACTGCTACTCACAAGGTATGTATGTGATATTAAGTTGATAACTGGAAAAAGTGGCAATATTATATCAGGATATAAACTAAAATATTAAAATCATTCTGAAAGTATTAAAATCATGTTAAGTGTCCCCCCCATAAAAATGTGACTTTAAAAATATTATAAGTTGGAAGTTATAGTGAGACATGCACTAAGTAGATGTATGTTTTATATATATATATATATATATATATATATATATATATATATATATATATATATATATATACACATACATATATACATACATATAGATACTATAGATTTAATATTAGGCACAGGTCTAATATTTATATGTATAGGGATACCTAATAAATCAGTACACTCTTTTTTGGCTCAAAAATACACGCTCAGTTATGTTAGATGGGCCATATACTGAACAAATAGTTTAATAAAGATAAGAAATTATAGAGGTATTAAATATACATTTCTATATATCCCTAAACTTTTTTCGATTATTGAACTTTTCAGGTCATTTTCGGGATATAAAGTAAATGCATCGAAGTCAGAAATACTATGGTTAAGGAAAAACAACACATCTTTTGCTGAAATTCCTTTTAGAGTAGTATCAAACTCATTCAAATATCTGGGCATTCATATATCACTTCAACCTGAAATGTGGTATAATCTTAATATTTCCCGTCTTCAATAAAGTTAAGAAGTATATGAAGAACTGGCAGAATCTTCCACTCTCAATTTCTGGTAGGATTGCTTTGTTTAAAATGGTTCTTTTGCTAAAAATTCTATACGTTCTTCAAAATACCCCGGTATTTTTAAAGGGGGAAGACTTACAAGACTTAAAGGCCGCACTTCAGCAATTCATATGGCAAAACAAGAAAGCAAGCTTTTCACTGGACAAACTCTCTTTACCAAAAATATTTGGAGGTTTCTCTTTACCTGACCTTTGTAACTTTAATTTAGTGTTTCTTTCTCGTGTTGTGATTGATTGGATTCTGAATTTGGACTAATATAGAATTAATCTATTAGAAAACAATGTGACATACTTCTATTCTACAGTTGCCCTTTTACACTGTAGAGTTAATAATATATCTAAGAATATAAAACAAATCAAAACTTTGTATACACCAATTTTAGCTTGGTGGAAACTATGTACAACACTAGGAATCAATAGTGATGTCGCAAACCTAAAAATTTCGGACTCGAACTTCCGCTAATGTTCGCAAACCGGCGAACCGCCATTGACTTCAATAGGCAGGCGAACTTTAAAACCCACAGGGACTCTTTCTGGCCACAATAGTGATGGAAAAGTTGTTTCAAGGGGACTAACACCTGGGCTGTGGCATGCCGGAGGGGGATCCATGGCAAAACTCCCATGGAAAATTACATAGTTGATGCAGAGTCTGGTTTTAAGCCATAAAGGGCCTAAATCACATAACATTCCGAAATTGTTTGGAATAAAGTGCTTTAAAACATCAGGTATGATGTTGTATCGATCAGGTAGTGTAAGGGTTACGCCCGCTTCACAGTGACAGACTAAACTCCCCGTGTAATGCACTGCAAACAGTCCATTTGCACAACCACGAGATAGATAGATTTGATAGATAGATAGATAGATAGATACATAGATTACATAGATCAATAGATGCAATATACATATGATCGATACAAATTACATAGATCGATAGATGAAATATACATTTGATAGATACGAATTACCTAGATCAAAAGATGCAATATATATTTGATAGATACAAATTACCTAGATCAAAAGATGCAATATACATTTGATAGATACGAATTACCTAGATCAAAAGATGCAATATATATTTGATAGATACGAATTACATAGATCAAAAGATGCAATATACATTTGATAGATACGAATTACATAGATCAATAGATGCAATATACATTTGATAGATCCAAATTACATAGATCAATAGATGCAATATACATTTGATAGATACGAATTACATAGATCAAAAGATGCAATATACATTTGATAGATACGAATTACATAGATCAATAGATGCAATATACATTTGATAGATACGAATTACATAAATCAATAGATGCAATATACATTTGATAGATACGAATTACATAAATCAATAGATGCAATATACATTTGATAGATAAGAATTACATAGATCAATAGATGCAATATACATTTGATAGATACGAATTACATAAATCAATAGATGCAATATACATTTGATAGATACGAATTACATAAATCAATAGATGCAATATACATTTGATAGATAAGAATTACATAGATCAATAGATGCAATATACATTTGATAGATACGAATTACATAGATCAATAGATGCAATATACATTTGATAGATACGAATTACATAGATCAAAAGATGCAATATACATTTGATAGATACGAATTAAATAGATCAATAGATGCAATATACATTTGATAGATACGAATTACATAGATCAATAGATACAATATACATTTGATAGATACGAATTACATAGATCAAAAGATGCAATATACATTTGATAGATACGAATTACATAGATCAAAAGATGCAATATACATTTGATAGATACGAATTACATAGATCAAAAGATGCAATATACATTTGATAGATACGAATTACATAGATCAAAAGATGCAATATACATTTGATAGATACAAATTACATAGATCGATAGATGAAATATACATTTGATAGATATGAATTACATAGATGAATAGATGCAATATACATTTGATAGATACGAATTACATAGATCAAGAGATGCAATATACATTTGATAGATACGAATTACATAGATCAATAGATGCAATATATATTTGATAGATACGATTGATAGTTAGATAGATTCGATAGATAGGTTTGATAGATATATAATTTTCCTGACAGAGAATTACAATAAGACATTCGGTCTGCGACCCATGGTAAGGTTCGCAGAGGCAGTTGCGCCGCCAGGGGACATGTATATGGCATGGATTTTCGGAACCGGGAGATGGAAAAAGATGCTTGGTTGGTCCTGCTTCAAATTTGGGGCACTGCGCATGCAAACTATTGTGCCACCAGATATGAGTGGTGTGTTAAGTAGTACTATTCTTAGCAGTTTAATACCTGTTACTCCCCCTATCGGGGGAGTTGTATATGGCATGGATTTTAGGAACCGGGAGATGGAAAAAGATGCTTGGTCGGGCCTCCTACTTCAAATTTGGCCGAAACACAAGTGGCTGTCACAAAACAATCCAGCCACGAGATAGATAGATTTGATAGATAGATAGATACATCGATTACATAGATCAATAGATGCAATATACATTTGATAGATATGAATTACATAGATCAATAGATGCAATATACATTTGATAGATACGAATTACATAGATCAAAAGATGCAATATACATTTGATAGATATGAATTACATAGATCAAAAGATGCAATATACATTTGATAGATACGAATTACATAGATCAATAGATGCAATATACATTTGATAGATACGAATTACATAGATCAATAGATGCAATATACATTTGATAGATACGAATTACATAGATCGATAGATGCAATATACATTTGATAGATACGAATTACATAGATCAAAAGATGCAATATACATTTGATAGATACGAATTACATAGATCAATAGATGCAATATACATTCGATAAACACGATTTACATAGATTAATAGATGCAATATACATTTGATAGATACAAATTACATAGATCAATAGATGCAATATTCATTTGATAGATACGAATTACATAGATCAATAGATGCAATATTCATTTGATAGATACGAATTACATAGATCGATAGATGCAATATACATTTGATAGATACGAATTACATAGATCGATAGATGCAATATACATTTGATAGATATGAGTTACATAGATCAATAGATGCAATATACATTTGATAGATACAAATTACATAGATCAATAGATGCAATATACATTTGATAAATACGATTTACATAGATCAATAGATGCAATATACATTTGATAGATACGAATTACATAGATCAATAGATGCAATATACGATTGACAATTAGATAGATTCGATAGATAAATAGATAGATTTGATAGATTTATATTTTCCTTGACAGAGAATTACAATAAGACATGCGGCTGGCACCCATGGTAAGGTTCCCAGAGGCAGTTGCGCCTCCAGGGGACGTGTATATGGCATGGATTTTTGGAACCGGGAGATGGAAAAGATGCTTGGTCGGTCCTCCTGCTTCAAATTTGGGGCACTGCGCGTGCAATCTATTGTGCCACCAGATATGAGTGGTGTGTTAAGTAGTACTATTCTTAGCAGTTTAATACCTATTGCTCCCCCTATCGGGGGAGGTGTATATGGCATGGATTTTAGGAACCGGGAGATGGAAAAAGATGCTTGATCGGCCCTCCTACTTCAAATTTGCCCGAAACACAAGTGGCTGTCACAAAACAGTCCGGCCACGAGATAGATAGATTTGATAGATAGATACATAGATTACATAGATCAATAGATGCAATATACATTTGATAGATACGAATTACATAGATCAAAAGATGCAATATACATTTGATAGATACGAATTCCATAGATCAATAGATGCAATATACATTTGATAGATACGATTGATAGTTAGATAGATTTGATAGATAAATAGATAGATTTGATAGATATATAATTTCCCAGACAGAGAATTACAAAGACGTGCGGTCTGAGACCCATGGTAAGGTTACTTCCTTTTGCACAAAAGAGTACAGGTTGGGGTCCGGGATTGTCTTTTGTGCAAAGAAATGATGCAATATACATTTGATAGATACGAATTACATAATCAATAGATGCAATATACATTTGATAGATACGAATTACATAGATCAATAGATGCAATATACATTTGATAGATACGAAATACATAGATCAAAAGATGCAATATACATTTGATAGATACGAATTACATAGATCAAAAGATGCAATATACATTTGATAGATACGAATTACATAGATCAAAATATGCAATATACATTTGATAGATACGAATTACATAGATCAATAGATGCAATATATATTTGATAGATACGATTGATAGTTAGATAGATTCGATAGATAAATAGATAGATTTGATAGATTTATATTTTCCCTGACAGAGAATTACAATAAGACATGCGGTCTGGAACCCATGGTCGGTCCTCCTATTTCAAATTTGGGGCACTGCGCGTGCAATCTACTGTGGCACCAGATACGAGTGGTGTGTTAAGTAGTACTATTCTGATCAGTTTAATACCTGTTACTCCCCCTATCGGTGGAGGTGTATATGGCATGGATTTTAGGAACCGGGAGATGGAAAAAGATGCTTGGTTGGTCCTCCTACTTCAAATTTGGGGCACTGCGTGTGCAATCAAGGCCGGACTTTTAGCCGACGGCCATTTGGCCGACAGACATTTGTCTGATGGACATTTGGCCGAAACAAGTGGCTGTCACAAAACAGTCCGGCCACAAGATAGATAGATTTGATAGATAGATAGATATATAGATTACATAGATCAATAGATGCAATATACATTTGATAGATACGATTGATAGTTAGATAGATTTGATAGATAAATAGATAGATTTGATAAATATATAATTTCCCAGACAGAGAATTAAAAGACGTGTTGTCTGTGACCCATGGTAAGGTTCCCAGAGGCAGTTGCGGCACCAGGGGATGTGTATATGGCATGGATTTTCGTAACCGGGAGATGGAAAAAGATGCTTGGACACCCAGTACAGGTGGTTCTCCTTCAGCCTTGTTATACGAGGGTCCCCGACCCTCAACAGGCACGACAGCATGAAAGACCCCATATGCCATGACTTACTTTTGCACAATCGAGTACAGGTATGGCATCGATTTTAGGAACCCGGAGATCATTTTTAGGAACCGGGAGATGGAAAAAGATGCTTGGACACCCAGTACAGGTCGTTCTCCTTCAGCCTTTTTATACGAGGGTCCCCGACCCTCAACAGGCACGACAGCATGAAAGACCCCATATGCCATGACTTCCTTTTGCACAATCGAGTACAGGTATGGCATCATTTTTAGGAACCGGGAGATGGAAAAAGATGCTTGGTCAGTCCTCCTACTTCAATTTTGGGGCACTGCGAGTGCAATCTACTGTGCCACCAGATATGAGTGGTGTGTTAAGTAGTACTATTCTTAACAGTTTAATCCCTGTTATGTGCCTTTTATTTGGTTTGGGTTTTGTAGCCACAGTGCAGCACCAGAGGCCAGAAAAATTAGGCATGTACAAATGCCAGAAAAATTATCTATTGTTGCAGACGCTGCTGTAGCAGTGGCCAGAAAAATTGATGTTTGTTTGACAGTTAGAAAGTGCCCTAAAACATTGTGGCTTGAACCCTAGTTGTTGGCGGATAAGTCAAGCAAGTCATCCGGCATTCAAAGATAAAATACAGCAGCGTGTGTACCATTTGTAGCCCAAGGCAGCTCATCTCATCAGGCCTTTTTTACTCGAATGTATCGCACAATGTCAGTTCCTTTGGGATCCATGCCTCATTCATTTTAATAAAGGTGAGATAATCAAGACTTTTTTGACCTAGGCGACTTCTCTTCTCAGTGACAATACCTCCTGCTCCACTGAAGGTCCTTTCTGACAGGACACTTGAAGCGGGGCAGGCCAGAAGTTCGATTGCAAATTGAGATAGCTCAGGCCACAGGTCAAGCCTGCACACCCAGTAGTCAAGGGGTCCATCGCTCCTCAGAGTGTCGAGATCCGCAGTTAATGCGAGGTAGTCTGCTACCTGTCGGTTGAGTCTTTCTCTGAGGCTGGATCCCGAAGGGCTGTGGCGATGCATAGGAGTTAAAAAGGTCCGCATGTCCTCCATCAACAACACGTCTGGAAAGCGTCCTGTCCTTGCCGCCGTGGTCGTGGGAGGAGGAGGATTACTTTCATCTCTTCCCCTGTTAAATTCCCTTTGTGCTGTGACATCACCCTTATACGCTGTGTAAAGCATACTTTTTAATTTATTTTTGAACGGCTCCATCCTTTCCGACATTTCAGTCACTTTATGC
Organism: Bombina bombina; assembly: GCF_027579735.1. NCBI lineage: Eukaryota > Metazoa > Chordata > Amphibia > Anura > Bombinatoridae > Bombina > Bombina bombina. The sequence goes on from NC_069503.1 coordinate 30,547,070, forward strand.
TTATACTGGGGGTCTAGTAGTGTGGACACCCAGTACAGTTTGTTCTCCTTCAGCTTTTTTATACGAGTGTCCCTCAACAGGCACGACAGCATGAAAGACCCCATTTGCACAAGGTGGATGCCGAGATACTCATGTCCCATTCCTCGTCCTCACTGATGTCACTGAAGGTATCTTCTTCCCCCCAGCCACGTACAACACCACGGGTACCAGATAGGTGACAACAACGAGCACCCTGGGATGCCTGTTGTGCTTGGTCTTCCTCCTCCTCCTCAAAGCCACATTCCTCCTCCAACTCCTCTTCCTCACAATCCTCTTCCTGCGTTGCCGCTGGTCCAGCAAGCGATGCTGATAAGGCTGTTTCTGGTGGTGATGGAAACCACAACTCTTCCTATTCCTCTTCACGCTCATCTACGGCCTGATCCAGCACTCTTCGCAGGGCACGCTCCAGGAAGAAAACAAATGGTATGTCGCTGATGGTGCCTTTGGTGCGACTGACTAGGTTTGTCACCTCCTCAAAAGGACGCATGAGCCTACAGGCATTGCGCATGAGCATCCAGTAACGTGGCAAAAAAATCCACAGCTGTCCTAGCACCCCGGTCATACAAATATTCATTAAAAGCTTTTTCTTGTTGGAGCAGGTGGTCGAACATTAGGAGTGTTGAATTCCAACTTGTCGGGCTGTAGCAAATCAAGTGCCTCACTGGCAGGTTGTTTCGCCGCTGGATATCTGACAAGTGCGCCATGGCCATGTAGGAACGCCTGAAATGGCCACACACCTTCCTGGCCTGCTTCAGGATGTCCTGTAAGCCTGGGTACTTATGCACAAAGCGTTGTACAATCAGATTACACACATCTGCCATGCACGGCACATGTGTCAACTTGCCCAATTTCAATGCTGCCACCAAATTACTTCCATTGTCAGAAACAACTTTGCCAATCTCCAGTTGGTGCGGAGTCAGCCACTGATCCACCTGTGTGTTCAGGGCGGACAGGAGTGCTGGTGCGGTGTGACTCTCTGCTTTCAGGCAAGTTAACCCCAAGACGGCGTGACACTGCCGTATCCGGGATGTTGAATAGTACCTGGGGAGCTGGGGGGTGCCGTTGATGTGGAGCAAGACGCAGCAGCAGAAGAGGACTCAGCCGAGGAAGAGGTTATGGAAGAGGATGGTGTTACGGTACCAACAGGATACTAAGGGTTAATACCAGGGAACAACGTCCTGCATAGGGAATCAGCAATTCACAAACCAGCCAGTTTTCAGGTTTAAACAGAATATCTTTATTAAAGGCTGAATGCCTAGTATTTATACAGGTTTTGACCCCAGATGGGGGGGTTGAATATAACCCTGGCTTCAGGTTACAGAGGGCATTGGTTAAACAGTAAAAAACATATGAACAATGCATCAAACCTCTAAGAATTGTCTATTCACAGGTAAAACAGATTAACATATTAAGTACTCAGACAATCTGATGTTGGGCAGTCTAGTTAACATAATCACACAAGGACACAATCAGTTTACCTAGACAGACTCCTGAGACACAATCAGATCTGAAACATACATAGAATACATCTTATTACAGAATATAGGAACAGTTCTTATTAGCTATAAAGTCTTTTATGCCCACTTGGCTTATAGAGTCACAATTGCTCCCACAAGGGGCACTCACACCCTGTACCCATCCTGTATTTATGGATACAGGGTGACAGACATAAGACAGAGTTATGAAAGTACATGGGGTGTCCAGCATATAAAATTCCATATTTCCATGCAGTCTCTGGGTATCCTTAAGCCCATGTACCTCCAGCCCAAAGAATGTTCCATAACAGGCCCTCCAATGTACAGTGGCGAGATTGGTTTTGTCACATCTCTCCCCTTTTCCAAACAGACTAACAGGGTATCTGACCTCCTGCCGGTCAGTGCCCTGGTTAGTCCAGCAACCCACCCATAAAACACAATTAGTAGTACAGCCCACCCACAATAAATGGTTACTACACCTGAGTACGGGGAAAACTTGTCCATGTCCAGGTGCCTCACCACAGCTGTGTGGGGGACTGGTACGCTGAATTGGTGGGTTGCGAGGTGGGCAGAGACCAGCTGTACTCTGCCAGGGGTGCCAGCACTACCATGGACGTAGCCTGGTGGGAGCCTGGTTGCTGGAGGGGGAGACCGACTGTCTCCCCTTTGGATATATAGCTGTGCTGCTGGAGGGGGAGACCAATCGTCTCCCCTTTGGCTAAACAGCCGTGTTGCTGGGGGACAGGACCAACTGTCCCTACCCCTTGTAACGCAGCCTGCCGCTGGGGAATGGAGCCTGGGCTCCCAATTCCCTGTATATTCCTCTGCTGCTGGGGGACAGGACCATCAAACTCCTCTCCCTCTGGTTTGTCATGCTCGGCTGTCCAGGGTATATACTGTGCCATATACCACCAGAGCGCCTGGTAGGCATGTCAGTTTGCTGGGACAATCCATCTGTATTCCCGTTATGAGAGAGAATTCCTGTCCATACAAACAAGGGTTCAAATTCCTCAGTGCCCAGACCAGGGCCAAACAGTCCTTCAAAATCCCATCAGCTTCTTTACGAGTTTTCTGTACCTGCTCTTTATAGGTATCCACAATCCCTTCATACTGACATAGGGTGCCCTTGAGTTGCTGCACCTCACTATGAGCCAGCGTCAGCTTCTCCTCAAGTGTCGCTAAGTTTGTCTTTAAGGTTTCATGTCCCACTCTCAAGCTGGTGTTTTCTGCAGTCTGTCGGTGCAGCTTGTCTAGCAGAGATTCACGTTCTAAACGTGCTTTTTCCTCTGCGCTCCTCTCCTCCTTCATCAGCGCATTGTAACGGGACCTCCACATATCAATAGCGGATAGAGATTTACTGAGCTCAGCGTCCTGGGGCTTAGCAGCAGGTGGGTCAGTCTCTGCTGCACGGATCTGGGCACGGGTAGTCACAGAGTTAACATCAGCGGGACCCATAGGAGCGTAGGCAGAAACAAGGGGGGCCAAGTCATTTCCAAGAAGAACATCAGCAGGTAAGTCCTTCTTGACCCCCACATTCACAGGTCTAGCGCCCACTCCCCAATCCAAATGTACCCTGGCAACAGGTAGGCTGAACACATCGCCCCCTGCTACCCTCACAGCCACAGTGTCTCCAGTGTACTGTTTCTCAGACACCAAGTTCTTTTGAAGCAAGGTCATGGTAGCACCAGTATCCCGTAGACCACTGACCTTCTTCCCATTCACTTTAACCAGTTGCCGGTTATTCCGGTGGGCAGCTTGCACAAGGTCTGCCTCATGTAGGATGCTCCAGCATTCTTGCGCCTCTACGTAGCGGGCCGCAGGCTGAGGATTACGTGGGATTCCGCCGGCAGGTCTTCTCCAGGACTGCGCTTGGTTTGCTGCGTTTAGGGGACACTCTGGTCTTTTGTGCCCTAGTTGCTTACATCCAAAGCATCGAATCGGTTGTGAGTAGCCCCGCAAATTGAACAGGGCTCTCTGAGGGTAGTTCGTGGCCGGAGGCCGTGTGGTATAGCGGTGCGCCGGGGTTTGGTAACTGGCAGCTGCTGGGGTGACTGGGGGTCTGTACTCCACTCTAGCAGGGGGCTTAGTGGTAGCAGTGTCCAGTTTGCGGGCATCCGTATACTCATCTGCCAAGCGAGCCGCTTCCTGCAGGGTGGAGGGTTTACGGTCCCGAACCCACTCTCGAACTCCTGCGGGTAACTTGTCAAAGCAATGTTCCAACAGGAATAGCTGCAGCACCTCTTCCCCAGATATGGCTTGGCACCCCGCTATCCAGTGAGCTGCTGTGCGGTGCACCTTACATGCCCACTCAAGGTAGGAATCTCCAGCTAATTTAACAGTGTCTCTGAACCGCCTCCGGTATGCCTCCGGTGTAACCGCATACCTGGAGAGCAGAGCCTCTTTTACCGTATTATAATCCCTGACTTCCTCATCTGGAATGGCCCGAAAAGCCTCTCTGGCCCGGCCGGATAATTTTCCAAATAATATCGTGACCCAGTCCTCTGCGGGTACCTTGTGTAGTGCACATTGCCTCTCAAAATCCGCAAGGTACCCATCAATCTCTCCTTCTGTTTCCAGGAAGTTTTTAAAAGCTGCAAAATTTACTTTTCTCTTTTCCATCTTAGTCAGTATTGTAATAATCCCCCTCTTCCTGAGGTTACTGGCTTGTGTAGTTGCTCTTCTGGGCGATAAGGTTCATTCCGTCGCTTGCCACCAATTGTTACGGTACCAACAGGATACCAAGGGTTAATACCAGGGAACAACGTCCTGCATAGGGAATCAGCAATTCACAAACCAGCCAGTTTTCAGGTTTAAACAGAATATCTTTATTAAAGGCTGAATGCCTAGTATTTATACAAGTTTTGACCCCAGATGGGGGGGTTGAATATAACCCTGGCTTCAGGTTACAGAGGGCATTGGTTAAACAGTAAAGCAAACATATGAACAATGCATCAAACCTCTAAGAATTGTCTATTCACAGGTAAAACAGATTAACATATTAAGTACTCAGACAATCTTATGTTGGCCAGTCTAGTTAACATAATCACACAAGGACACAATCAGTTTACCTAGACAGACTCCTGAGACACAATCAGATCTGAAACATACATAGAATACATCTTATTACAGAATATAGGAACAGTTCTTATTAGCTATAAAGTCTTTTATGCCCACTTGGCTTATAGAGTCACAATTTCTCCCACAAGGGGCACTCACACCCTGTACCCATCCTGTATTTATGGATACAGGGTGACAGACATAAGACAGAGTTATGAAAGTACATGGGGTGTCCAGCATATAAAATTCCATATTTCCATGCAGTCTCTGGGTATCCTTAAGCCCATGTACCTCCAGCCCAAAGAATGTTCCATAACAGGCCCTCCAATGTACAGTGGCGAGATTGGTTTTGTCACAGATGGAGTAGGAGGAGTAGAGGAGGTAGCAGCAGGCCTGCCTGCAAGTCGTGGCGGTATCACCAACTCCTCTGCAGAGCCATGCATTCCATGCTTGGCAGCCATCAGCAGGTTTACCCAGTGCACAGTGTAGGTGATATACCTGCCCTGACCATGCTTTGCAGACCAGCTATCAGTGGTCAGATGGACCCTTGCCCCAACGCTGTGTTCCAGACATGCCATTACTTCCTTTCACACAATCGAGTACAGGTTGGGGATTCCCTTTTGTGAAAAGAAATTTCGGCCGGGTACCTTCCACTGCGGTGTCCCTATAGATACAAATTTTTTGAACGCCTCAGACTCCACCAGCTTGTATGGTAAAAGCTGGTGGGCTAAGAGTTCAGACAAGCCAGCAAGGGGGTGACTTTGGGAAATTGGCTTCTTACACTCAAACATGTCCTTGACAGACACCTGACTGTGGGCAGATGACCAGGAACTGCTACGTAAGAGAGACTGAGTGGAGGATGGTTGAGAGGGGGCAAGGAGGACAGCAGTGGTTGACGTGGCTGAAGATGCTGGACCAGGAGGAGGATGGCGGCTTTGAGTTTGTGATGTGAGACCATGTGCCTTCGCAAAGCAGTTGTACCTAGGTGGGTGTTGGACTTCCCATGACTCAGTTTCTTTTGGCACAGGTTGCAAATGGCATCACTGTTGTCAGAGGCAGACACACAAAAAAAATGCCACACTGCTGAGCTCTGCGATGACGGCACTCTGGTGGTGGCAACAGCATGCGTTGATTGGCGTGCTGTCTGGCTGACCCCGTTTGCTGATGCATGCTGTCTGACTGTGCCACTAGCTGCTTGCGACGACCTCCCCCTGCTTCCAACTCGTCTCCTCCTCCTCCTCTCTGTCTCCCCATCTGAACTTTCCTCCTCTTCTTCTTCTCTTCTTGCAGGCACCCACGTGACATCCACGGACGCAACATCATCAACCGCTTCACTTGTATCTGACAAATCAACAAAGGAAGCAGCAGCGGGTACAACATCACTATCATAATCACACCGTACGTCCATGTCTGTAATGCTGCCTGACTGAGACATATCACTGTTATCTACATCCTCTGTCAATGATGGTTGCGCATCACTCATTTCTTCCAACTGATGTGTCAATAACTCCTCTGACAGATCAAGTGAAGCGGCTGTGGTGCTAGTGTTGGTGGTGGCGGCAGGCGGGTGAGTGGCACTGGTCACTTGAGAGGTGCCCAAAGCTAAGCTGGAGGTGGATGGTGCGTCAAGGTTAGGAGCGGAAGCTGTAGAAGATTGGGTTTCCTGTGTTAGCCATTCAACTAGGTCCTCCTCAGAACTTTTCGCGTTCATGGCACGTGGCCTCTGAACACTGGGCATTATTGTAGGGTCAAAGGGAATCACAGCACCATGACCACGACGGCACCTGCGGGGTGGCCTGCCTCTGCCTGTCATTTTTTTTTTAAAATGTAGACTTACACTACTATTAAACAAAATATGAGTGGTGCCACTGGGCAAGTGGGCACAGTATACGCTGTGAGCCTGACACAAAAAAGCAGACTGATGTTTCACAGTCAAAAATGTTTATGTTTTAAATATTTAAACTACTGTGAGTGGTGCCACTAACTTGGCAAGTGGGCCTGGCACACACGCTGGCAGGCAGGCAAATGCAATAAGATTACACTAGCAGACTGAAGTTTCACAGTCCAAAAATTTTTTTTTAAAATATTTACACTACTGTTACAACAAATATGATTGGTGGTACTAGTTGGCAAGTGGGCCTGGCACACACGCTGGCAGGCAGGCAATTTCAATTAGATTATACTAGCTGACTGATGTTTCACAGTCAAAAAAGTTTTTGTAAAAAATATTTACACTACTGTTACAACAAATATGTGTGGTGCCACTAACTTGGCAAGTGGGCCTGGCACACACCCTGGCAGACAGGCAACTTCAATTAGATTACAATAGCAGTGTTAGAGGACTCCTCTAGGACCACGACCGTCTTGTTCTCCTCTGCTTCAGGACTCTGGTATCTGCACTGCAAAGTGTTACAAGCGCTTGGAGGGCCGTTCAGAAAACACACAAGGATATGTTTGCAGAACAACTCTAACTTTATTGGTCAGGATAGCGAGTTTATATACATTTCAGAATACATTGAAATCTGTAGTCATTAGCTCATTTCTAAGATAAGGAAAACATCTGGCATCCTGTAAGTTGTACATCACATTTGTCAGATATCCTTGAAAATATTAAATAAATTTATGACTGACAGGAAAAAGGAGTAATGTAGGATCTCAAAATATTCCAATCTGATGTATAGCTACCTTTGACCTAACTAAAATTCCTTACATCAGCAGTGTTTTCTCACACATAGCTCAATGGTTCAAAAGTACATGTAAAATGTGTATATAAAGGTCACTATGCGTCTAGCTACAATTGAATATTAAAGGGATACAGAAAAGATACATTACAATTAAACATAACATATAAAAATGATACAATGTATATATATGCTCCCTAGATATTATAATATTCTTACAATAAGAGTTAGAGCATATAGGTTTAACAAGTGACGTATTCATAATTACATCATTTCACATGGTAGTTCTATAAGAACAAAGAAACTCATAGAAAATATAATTGGAATAAAAGGAGTGTTAGGGAGTCATTTCTACAGAAATACCTAACTACAGATAAACAGTAACTGGGCCTCCTGGCCCAGCACAAATCACAGCCGTTTGACATCTTGTAGAGATAACAATGCACATCGACAGGGTCATTCTCAGGGCTATTATATCTATGCAAGTCTCCCTAACATCAGCATATTTCTTACTACATAATAAACCACTATAATAAAAGTCTAATCATTACAAAATGGATGCGGGGAACAAGATGGCTGCCGTCAGGTTCATATTACCCCTAACAAGCAGAATGATGTTTCACAGTCAAAAAAGTTTTTTTTAAAAAATATTTACACTACTGTTATAACAAATATGATTGGTGGCACTAGTTGGCAAGTGGGTCTGGCACACCCGCTGGCAGGCAGGCAAATGCAATTAGATTACACTAGCTGACTGATGTTTCACAGTCAAAATTTTTTTTTTTTTTAATATTTACAATACTATTATAATAAATATGATTGGTGGCACTAGTTGACAAGTGAGCCTGGCACACACGCTGGCAGGCAGGCAACTGCAATTAGATTGCACTAGCAGACTGATGTTTCACAGTCAAAAAAGTTTTTTTTAAAATATTTACACTACTGTTACAACAAATATGAGTGGTGCTACTAACTTGGCAAGTGGGCCTGGCACACATGCTGGCAGGCAGGCAGGCAACTTCAATTAGATTACAATAGCAGACTGATGTTTCACAGTCAAAAAAGTTTTTTTTTTAAATATTTACAATACTGTTATAACAAATATGATTGTTGGCACTAGTTGACAAGTGGGCCTGGCACACACGCTGGCAGGCAGGCAACTGCAATTAGATTGCACTAGCAGACTGATGTTTCACAGTCAAAAAAGTTTTTTTTTAAAATATTTACACTACTGATGGGCTGAAATGTGTCTGCAGACTGTGAGATACAGGGTCAAAGTTTACTCAATGATGACGAATAGGGGTGGATTGAACATCGCATATGTTCGCCCGCCACAGCGAACGCGAACAAGCTAAGATCGCCGGGAACTGTTCTCCAGCGAACTGTTCGCGACATCACTAGGAATCAATAACAACATTCCCAAATATCAAACTATTCTTGGGAATCATGAGTTCCAGCACGAGATGCAGTCAGCTTTGTTTCAAAGATGGAATAACCTTGGTTTAAATCGGGTCTCCCAGTTTTTAGATCTTGAAGTTCAAGCAGTTAAGACTTTTTCTACACTTAGGCAAGAATTTCATCTTCCAAACAAAGATTTCTTCACCTACTTATAAGTTAGACACTATCGGCTAGATTACGAGTTTTGCGGTATGAGTAAAAAAGCAGCGTTAAGGCTCATAACACTGCTTTTTCACTTCCGCTGGTATTACGATCCTTGCAGGTTTAAGGGCACCGCACACTTTTTTGGCCGTACCGCAAATTAACTTACGCAATTTGCGTAAAGTCTTTTTTCAATGGGACTTCCATAGCGCCGGTATTACAAGCTTTTTCTGGGAGGCCAAAAAGTGAGCGGTACAGCCTATGCCGCAAGATTCGTAACGCATCCTAAAGTCAGTAGTTATGAGTTTTACGCTACAAAGCTGTAACATAAAACTCATAACTAAAGTGTTAAAAAGTACACTAATGCCCATAAACTACCTATTAACCCCTAAACCGAGGCCCTCCTGCATTGCAAACACTAAAATAAAATTATTAACCCCTAATCTGCCGCTCAGGACATTGCCAAAACTATAATAAACATATTAACCCCTAAACCACCGCACTCCCGCATCACAAACACTAGTTAAATATTTTTAACCCCTAATCTGCTGCCCCTAACATCGCCGCAACCTACATTACAATTATTAACCCCTAATTTGCCACCCCCAATGTCTCCGCCACTATACTAAAGTTATTAACCCCTAAACCTAAGTCTAACCCTAACCGTAACACCCCCTAACTTAAATATAATAAAAATAAATCTAAATAATAAAACCTACTATTAATAACTATTAACTATTAATAACTAAATAATTCCTATTTAAAACTAAATACTTAACTATAAAATAAACCCTAAGCCAGCTACAATAAAACTAATAGTTACAGTGTATCTATCTTAGGTTTTATTTTTATTTTACAGCTAAGTTTCCACTAGATTTGGAGTTTTGTCGGTAACGACCCGAAAAACTAACGCCGGCTTTTTTCTGGCCGCACCATAAAAATAACTCTGGTATTGAGAGTCCACATAAAGGCTGCGGCCTAGATTTAGAGTTTGGCGGTAGCCGTGAAAACCAGCGTTAGAGGCTCCTAACGCTGGTTTTAGGCTACCGCCGGTATTTGGAGTCACTCAAAATAGGGCCTAACGCTCACTTTTCAGCCGCGACTTTTCCATACCGCAGATCCCCTTACGTAAATTGCGTATCCTATCTTTTCAATGGGATTTTTCTAACTCCGGTATTTAGAGTCGTTTCTGAAGTGAGCGTTAGACATCTAACGACAAAACTCTAGCCGCAGGAAAAAAGTCAGTAGTTAAGAGCTTTCTGGGCTAACGCCGGTTTCTAAAGCTCTTAACTACTGTACTCTAAAGTACACTAACACCCATAAACTACCTATGTACCCCTAAACCGAGGTCCCCCCACATCGCTGACACTTGAAAAAAATTTTTTAACCCCTAATCTGCCGACCGCCACCTACGTTATTATATTTATTAACCCCTAATCTGCCCCCCTCAACGTCGCCTCCACCTGCCTACACTTATTAACCCCTAATCTGCCGACCGGACCTGAGCGCTACTATAATAAAGTTATTAACCCCTAATCCGCCTCACTAACCCTATCATAAATAGTATTAACCCCTAATCTGCCCTCCCTAACATCGCCGACACCTAACTTCAATTATTAACCCCTAATCTGCCGACCGAATTGATTGAGCTTGCATTCTATTGGCTGATCGGAACAGCCAATAGAATGCGAGCTCAATCTGATTGGCTGATCGGATCAGCCAATCGGATTGAACTTGATACTGATTGGCTGATTCCATCAGCCAATCAGAATATTCCTACCTTAATTCCGATTGGCTTATAGAATCCTATCAGCCAATCGGAATTCGAGGGACGCCATCTTGGATGACGTCATTTAAAGGAGCCGTCATTCGTCGTTCAGTCGTCGGCCAGGATGGATGTTCCGCGGTGGAGGTCTTCAGGATGCTGCCGCTTCGCTCCGGATGGATGCCGCTTGGATGAAGACTACAATCGGATGGAAGACCTCTTCTGCCCCGCTTGGATGAAGACTTCAGCCGGATCATGGACCTCTTCAGCCCCCCGCTTGGGCTTGGATCAGGACATCGGAGGAGCTCTTCTGGACCGATCGGTGAACCTGGTATGGTGAAGACAAGGTAGGATGATCTTCAGGGGCTTAGTGTTAGGTTTATTTAAGGGGGGTTTGGGTTAGATTAGGGGTATGTGGGTGGTGGGTTGTAATGTTGGGGGGCTTGGGTATTGTATGTTTTTTTTTACAGGCAAAAGAGCTGTATTTCTTGGGGCATGCCCCGCAAAGGGCCCTGTTCAGGGCTGGTAAGGTAAAAGAGCTTTGAACTTTAGTAATTTAGAATAGGGTAGGGCATTTTTTTATTTTGGGGGGCTTTGTTATTTTATTAGGGGGCTTAGAGTAGGTGTAATTAGTTTAAAATTGTTGTAATATTTTTCTAATGTTTGTAAATATTTTTTTATTTTTTGTAACTTAGTTCTTTTTTATTTTTTGTACTTTAGTTAGTTTATTTAATTGTATTTATTTGTAGCAATTGTATTTAATTAATTTATTGATAGTGTAGTGTTAGGTTAATTGTAGGTAATTGTAGGTACTTTATTTAATTAATTTATTGATAGTGTATTGTTAGGTTTAATTGTAACTTAGGTTAGGATTTATTTTACAGGTAATTTTGTAATTATTTTAACTATTTTAGCTATTAAATAGTTCTTAACTATTTAATAGCTATTGTACCTGGTTAAAATAAATACAAAGTTACCTGTAAAATAAATATTAATCCTAAAATAGCTATAATATAATTATAATTTATATTGTAGCTATATTAGGATTTATTTTACAGGTAAGTATTTAGCTTTAAATAGGAATAATTTATTTAATAAGAGTTAATTTCGTTAGATTAAAATTATATTTAACTTAGGGGGGTGTTAGGGTTAGAATTAGCTTTAGGGGTTAATACATTTATTAGAATAGCGGTGAGCTCCAGTCGGCAGATTAGGGGTTAATGTTTGAAGTTAGGTGTCGGCGATGTTAGGGAGGGCAGATTAGGGGTTAATACTATTTATGATAGGGTTAGTGAGGCGGATTAGGGGTTAATAACTTTATTATAGTAGCGCTCAGGTCCGGTCGGCAGATTAGGGGTTAATAAGTGTAGGCAGGTGGAGGCGACGTTGTGGGGGACAGATTAGGGGTTAATAAATATAATATAGGGGTCGGCGATGTTAGGGCAGCAGATTAGGGGTACATAGGGATAATGTAAGTAGCGGCGGTTTACGGAGCGGCAGATTAGGGGTTAATAATAATATGCAGGGGTCGGCGATAGCGGGGGCGGCAGATTAGGGGTTAATAAGTGTAAGGTTAGGGGTGTTTAGACTCGGGGTACATGTTAGAGTGTTAGGTGCAGACGTAGGAAGGGTTACCGCATACCAAACAATGGGGCTGCGTTAAGAGCTGAACGCGGCTTTTTTGCAGGTGTTAGGTTTTTTTTCAGCTCAAACAGCCCCATTGTTTCCTATGGGGGAATCGTGCACAAGCACGTTTTTTAGGCTGGCCGCGTCCGTAAGCAACTCTGGTATCGAGAGTTGAAGCTGCGTTAAAAATGCTCTACGCTCCTTTTTTGGAGCCTAACGCAGCCTTTATGTGGACTCTCAATACCAGAGTTATTTTTATGGTGCGGCCAGAAAAAAGCCGGCGTTAGTTTTTCGGGTCGTTACCGACAAAACTCCAAATCTAGCGGTGCGTTAGGCTCCAAAAAAGGAGCGTAGAGCATTTTTAACGCAGCTTCAACTCTCGATACCAGAGTTGCTTACGGAAGCGGCCAGCCTCAAAAACGTGCTCGTGCACGATTCCCCCATAGGAAACAATGGGGCTGTTTGAGCTGAAAAAAAACCTAACACCTGCAAAAAAGCCGCGTTCAGCTCTTAACGCAGCCCCATTGTTTGCTATGCGGTAACCCTTCCTACGTCTGCACTTAACACTCTAACATGTACCCCGAGTCTAAACACCCCTAACCTTACACTTATTAACCCCTATTCTGCCGCCCCCGCTATCGCTGACCCCTGCATATTATTATTAACCCCTAATCTGCCGCTCCGTAAACCGCCGCTACTTACATTATCCCTATGTACCCCTAATCTGCTGCCCTAACATCGCCGACCCCTATATTATATTTATTAACCCCTAATCTGCCCCCCACAACGTCGCCTCCACCTGCCTATACTTATTAACCCCTAATCTGCCGACCGGACCTGAGCGCTACTATAATAAAGTTATTAACCCCTAATCCGCCTCACTAACCCTATCATAAATAGTATTAACCCCTAATCTGCCCTCCCTAACATCGCCGACACCTAACTTCAAACATTAACCCCTAATCTGCCGACTGGAGCTCACCGCTATTCTAATAAATGTATTAACCCCTAAAGCTAAGTCTAACCCTAACACTAACACCCCCCTAAGTTAAATATAATTTTAATCTAACGAAATTAATTAACTCTTATTAAATAAATTATTCCTATTTAAAGCTAAATACTTACCTGTAAAATAAACCCTAATATAGCTACAATATAAATTATAATTATATTATAGCTATTTTAGGATTTATATTTATTTTACAGGTAACTTTGTATTTATTTTAACCAGGTACAATAGCTATTAAATAGTTAAGAACTATTTAATAGCTAAAATAGTTAAAATAATTACAAATTTACCTGTAAAAGAAATCCTAACCTAAGTTACAAATAAACCTAACACTACACTATCAATAAATAAATTAAATAAAATACCTACAATTAACCTAACACTACACTATCAATAAATTAATTAAATACAATTGCTACAAATAAATTAAATTAAATAAACTAGCTAAAGTACAAAAAATAAAAAAGAACTAAGTTACAAAAAATAAAAAAATATTTACAAACATAAGAAAAATATTACAACAATTTTAAACTAATTACACCTACTCTAAGCCCCCTAATAAAATAACAAAGCCCCTCAAAATAAAAAAATGCCCTACCCTATTCTAAATTACTAAAGTTCAAAGCTCTTTTACCTTACCAGCCCTGAACAGGGCCCTTTGCAGGGCATGCCCCAAGAAATACAGCTCTTTTGCCTGTAAAAAAAAAAACATACAATACCCCCCCTAACATTACAACCCACCACCCACATACCCCTAATCTAACCCAAACCCCCCTTAAATAAACCTAACACTAAGCCCCTGAAGATCATCCTACCTTGTCTTCACCATACCAGGTTCACCGATCGGTCCAGAAGAGCTCCTCCGATGTCCTGATCCAAGCCCAAGCGGGGGGCTGAAGAGGTCCATGATCCGACTGAAGTCTTCATCCAAGCGGGGCAGAAGAGGTCTTCCATCCGATTGAAGTCTTCATCCAAGCGGCATCCATCCGGAGCGAAGCGGCAGCATCCTGAAGACCTCCACCGCGGAACATCCATCCTGGACGACGACTGAACGACGAATGACGGTTCCTTTAAATGACGTCATCCAAGATGGCGTCCCTCGAATTCCGATTGGCTGATAGGATTCTATCAGCCAATCGGAATTAAGGTAGGAATATTCTGATTGGCTGATGGAATCAGCCAATCAGAATCAAGTTCAATCCGATTGGCTGATCCGATCAGCCAATCAGATTGAGCTCGCATTCTATTGGCTGTTCCGGCCAGGATTGTTCCGACGACTAAAGGCGAATGAAGGTTCCTTTAAATGACGTCATCCAAGATGGCGTCCCTTTAATTCCGATTGGCTGATAGAATTCTATCAGCCAATCGGAATTAAAGGTGAAAAAATCCTATTGGCTGAGTTAAATTTAAGAAACAAATCTCAGCACTGTAATATCCTTCTTCATATGGAAGATATTAATATGAGTCTTGTCCAAAGATCCATCCGGGACGTCTCTCAAACTACATTGTCCTCGACTTGGATACAGTCTCATGTTAAACTACTGCACAGAATGTATTATACACCAGAAAAAGGTGATAGATGGGGTAACTCTGTTTTTAATAAATGCCCAAAATGCTCATATCCATTGGCTAATTTGTCCCACATGATTTGGGATTGTCCCAAAATTAACCAAAATTATGGCAAAAAATAGTTTATTGGGTCTAATACATTAAAACTGCCTATTCAGAATTTCTCTCTGCTGCAGGTAATTTTTATGTGGGAGGTAACCCCAAACCAACAGCACAAAAAAATGACAAATATGATCATATTAGCAACTAGTGATGTCGCAAACCTAAAAATTTTGGTTCGCGAACGGCGGACGCGAACTTCCGCAACTGTTCGCGAACCGGCGAACCGGGCAAACCACCATTGACTTCAATAGGCAGGCGAACTTTAAAACCAACAGGGACTCTTTCTGGCCACAATAGTGATCGAAAAGTTGTTTCAAGCGGACTAACACCTGGACTGTGGCATGCCGGAGGGGGATCCATGGCAAAACTCCCACAGAAAATTACATAGTTGATGCAGAGTCTGGTTTTAACCCATAAAGGGCATAAATCACCTAACATTCCTAAATTGTTTGGAATAATGTGCTTTAAAACATCAGGTATGATGTTGTATTGATCAGGTAGTGTAAGGGTTACGCCCGCTTCACAGTGACAGACAAAACTCCCCGTGTAACGCACCACAAACAACCGCAAACAGTCCATTTGCACAACCACGAGATAGATAGATTTGATAGATAGATAGATACATAGATTACATAGATCAATAGATGCTATATACATTTGATAGATACGATTGATAGTTAGATAGATTTGATAGATACATAGATAGATTTGATAGATATATAATTTTCCAGACAGAGAATTACAAGACGTGCCGTCTGGGACCCATGGTAAGGTTCCCAGAGGCAGTTGCGGCGCCAGGGGACGTGTATATGGCAGGGATTTTAGGAACTGGGAGATGGAAAAAGATGCTTGGTCGGTGCTCCTACTTCAAATTTGGGGCACTGTGCGTGCAATCTACTGTGGCACCAGATATGAGTGGTGTGTTAAGTAGTACTATTCTGATCAGTTTAATACCTGTTACTCCCCCTATCGGTGGAGGTGTATATGGCATGGATTTTAGGAACCGGGAGATGGAAAAAGATGCTTGGTCGGTCCTCCTACTTCAAATTTGGGGCACTGCGCGTGCAATCATGGCCGGACTTTTAGCCGACAGCCATTTGGCCGACAGACATTTGTCTGATGGACATTTGGCCGAAACAAGTGGCTGTCACAAAACAGTCCGCCCACGAGATAGATAGATTTGATAGATAGATATATAGATTACATAGATCAATAGATGCAATATACATTTGATAGATACGATTGATTGATAGATAGATTTGATTGGGAAATTATATATTTATCAAATCTATCTATTTATCTGACAGAGAATTACAAGATGTGCGGCCTGTGACCCATGGTAAGGTTCCCAGAGGCAGTTGCGGCGCCAGGGGACGTGTATATGGCATGGATTTTTGGAACCGGGAGATGGAAAAAGATGCTTGGTCAGTCCTCCTACTTCAAATTTGGGGCACTGTGCATGCAATCGTGGCCGGACTTTTAGCCGACGGACATTTTAACGACGGACATTTGGCCGACGGACATTTGTCCGACGACATTTGGGCGAAACACAAGTGGCTGTCACAAAACAGTCCGGCCACGAGATAGATAGATTTGATAGATAAATACATAGATTACATAGATCAATAGATGCAATATACATTTGATAGATACGATTGATAGTTAGATAGATTTGATAGATAAATAGATAGATTTGATAAATATATAATTTCCCAGACAGAGAATTACAAGACGTGCGGTCTGGGACCCATGGTAAGGTTCCCAGAGGCAGTTGCGGCGCCAGGGGACGTGTATATGGCATGGATTTTCGAAACCGGGAGATGGAAAAAGATGCTTGGTCGGTCCTCCTACTTCAAATTTGGGGCACTGCGCGTGCAATCGTGGCCAGACTTTTAGCCGACGGCCATTTGACCGACAGACATTTGTCTGATGGGCATTTGGCTGAAACACAAGTGGCTGTCACAAAACAGTCCGGCCACGAGATAGATAGATTTGATAGATAAATACATAGATTACATAGATCAATAGATGCAATATACATTTGATAGATACGATTGATAGTTTGATAGATTTGATAAATAGATTTGATAAATATATAATTTACCAGACAGAGAGTTACAAGACGTGCGGTCTGTGACCCATGGTAAGGTTCCCAGAGGCAGTTGCTGAGCCAGGGGACGTGTATATGGCATGGATTTTAGGAACCGGGAGATGGGAAAAGATGCTTGGTCGGTCCTCCTACTTCAAATTTGGGGCACTGCACGTGCAATCTACTGTGGCACCAGATATGAGTGGTGTGTTAAGTAGTACTATTCTGATCAGTTTAATACCTGTTACTCCCCCTATCGGGGATGTGTATATGGCATGGATTTTAGGAACCGGGAGATGGAAAAAGATGCTTGGTCGGTCCTCCTACTTCAAATTTGGGGCACTGCGCGTGCAATCTACTGTGGCACCAGATATGAGTGGTGTGTTAAGTAGTACTATTCTGATCAGTTTAATACCTGTTACTCCCCCTATAAGGGGAGGTGTATATGGCATGGATTTTAGGAACCGGGAGATGGAAAAAGATGCTTGGTCGGTCCTCCTACTTCAAATTTGGGGCACTGCGAGTGCAATCTAATGTGTCACCAGATATGAGTGGTGTGTTAAGTAGTACTATTGCTATCAGTATAATCCTGTTAAGTGTCTTTTTTTGGTTTTGTTTTTGAAGCCACAGTGCAGCACCAGAGGCCAGAAAAATTTGGCATGTACACATGACTGAAAAATGAGGTATTGTTGCAGCCGCTGCTGTAGCAGCGGCCAGAAAAATTGATGTTTGTTTCCCAGGCAGAAAGTGCCCTAAAACATTGCGGCTTGAACCCTAGTTGGTGGCGGATAAGTCACGCAAGTCATCCGGCATTTGAAGATAAAATACAGCAGCGTGTGGACCATTTTTAGCCGAAGGCAGCTCATGTCATCAGGTCTTTTTTACTCAAATGTATCGCCCAATGTCAGTCCCTTCGGATCCATCCCTCATTCATCTTAATAAAGGTGAGGTAATCTAGACTTTTTTGACCTAGGCGACTTCTCTTCTCAGTAACAATACCTCCTGCTGCACTGAAGGTCCTTTCTGACAGGACACTTGAAGCGGGGCAGGCCAGAAGTTCTATGGCAAATTGGGATAGCTAAGGCCACAGGTCAAGCCTGCACACCCAGTAGTTAAGGGGTTCATCGCTCCTCAGAGTGTCGAGATCTGCAGTTAAGGCAAGGTAGTCTGCTACCTGTCGGTCGAGTCGTTCTCTGAGGGTGGACCCCAAAGGGCTGTGGCGATGCATAGGAGTTAAAAAGCTCTGCATGTCCTCCATCAACAACACGTCTGTAAAGCGTCCTGTCCTTGCCGGCGTGGTCGTGGGAGTCGGAGGATTACTTTCAGCTCTTCCCCTATTAGATTCACGTTGTGCTGTGACATCACCCTTATATGCTGTGTAAAGCATACTTTTTAATTTATTTTGGAAATGCTGCATCCTTTCCGACTTGTTGTAATTCAGTAACATTTCGGGCACTTTATGCTTATACCGGGGGTCTAGTAGCGTGGACACCCAGTACAGGTCAGTACAGGTCGTTCTCCTTCAGCTTTTTTATACGAGGGTCCCTCAACAGGCACGACAGCATGAAAGACCACATTTGCACAAGGTTGGATGCCGAGCTACTCATGTCCCGTTCCTCATCCTCAGTGATGTCACTGAAGGTATCTTCTTCCCCCCAGCCACGTACAACATCACGGGTACCAGATAGGTGACAACGAGCACCCTGGGATGCCTGTTGTGGTTGGTCTTCCTCCTCCTCCTCAAAGCCCCATTCCTCCTCTGGCTCCTCTTCCTCACAATCCTCTTCCAGCATTGCCGCAGGTCAAGCAAGCGATGCTGATAAGGCAGGTTCTGGTGGTGATGGTGACCACAACTCTTCCTCTTCACGCTCATCTACGGCTTGATCCAGCACTCTTCACAGGGCATGCTCCAGGAAGAAAACAAATAGTACAATGTCGCTGATGGTGCCTTCGGTGCGACTGACTAGGTTTGTCACCTCCTTAAAAGGACGCATGAGCACCCAGTAACGTGGCAAAAAATTCCCAGCTCCGCAGAGGCTGTCCTAGCACCCTGGTCATACAAATACTCATTAACGGCTTTTTCTTGTTGGAGCAGGCGGTCGAAAATTAGGAGTGTTGAATTCCAACGTGTCGGGCTGTCGCAAATCAAGCGCCTCACTGGCAGGTTGTTTTGCTGCTGGATATCGGAAAAGTGCGCCATGGCCGTGTAGGAACGCCTCAAATGGCCACACACCTTCCTGGCCTGCTTCAGGATGTCCTGTAAGCCTGGGTACTTATGCACAAAGCGTTGTACGATCAGATTATACACATGTGCCATGCACGGCACATGTGTCAACTTGCCCAATTTCAATGCTGCCACCAAATTACTTCCGTTGTCAGAAACCACTTTGCCGATCTCCAGTTGGTGCGGAGTCAGCCACTGATCCACCTGTGCATTCAGGGCGGACAGGAGTGCTGGTCCGGTGTGACTCTCTGCTTTCAGGCAAGTCAACCCCAAGACGGCGTGACACTGCCGTATCCGGGATGTGGAATAGTAGCTGAGGAGCTGGGGGGGTGCCGTTGATGTGGAGCAAGACGCAGCAGCAGAAGAGGACTATGGAAGAGGATGGAGTAGGAGGAGTAGAGGAGGTGGCAGCAGGCCTGCCTGCAAGTCGTGGCGGTGTCACCAACTCCTTCTCTGCAGAGCCACGCATTCCATGCTTGGCAGCCGTCAGCAGATTTACCCAATGCGCAGTGTAGGTGATATACTTACCCTGACCATGCTTTGCAGACCAGCTATCAGTGGTCATATGGACCCTTGCCCCAACACTGTGTGCCAGACATGCCATTACTTCCTTTCACACAATCGAGTACAGGTTGGGGATTGCCTTTTGTGAAAAGAAATTTCGGCCGGGTACCTTCCACTGCGGTGTCCCAATAGCTACAAATTTTTTGAACGCCTCAGACACCACCAGCTTGTATGGTAAAAGCTGGCGGGCTAACAGTTCAGACAAGCCAGCTGTCAGACGCCAGGCAAGGGGGTGACTTTGTGACATTGGCTTCTTACGCTCAAACATGTCCTTGACAGACACCTGACTGTGGGCAGAGGAGCAGGAACTGTTCCGGAAGAGAGACTGAGTGGAGGATGGTTGAGAGGGGGCAAGGAGGACAGCAGTGGTTGACGTGGCTGAAGATGCTGGACCAGGAGGAGGATGGCGGCTTTGAGTTTGTGTGCTGCTTCTACTCACGTGTTGATCCCATAGGCGTTTTTGATGTGCGATCATGTGCCTTCGCAAAGCAGTTGTACCTAGGTGGGTGTTGCACTTCCCACGACTCAGTTTCTTTTGGCACAGGTTGCAAATGTCATCGCTGTTGTCAGAGGCAGACACACAAAAAAATGCCACACTGCTGAGCTCTGCGATGACGGCATTCTGGTGGTGGCAACAGCATGCGTTGATTGGCGTGCTGTCTGGCTGACCCCGGGTGCCGGTGACCTCCCCCTGCTTCCAACTCATTTCCTCCTCCTCCTCTCTGTCTCCCCATCTGAATTTTCCCCCTGTTCTTCTCTCCTAGCGGGCACCCACGTGACATCCACGGATGCATCGTCAACATCAACCGCTTCACTTGTATCTGACAAATCAACAACGGAAGCAGCAGCGGGTACAACATCATCATCATCACACCGTACGTCCATGTCTGTAATGCTGCCTGACTGAGACATATCACTGTTATCTACATCCTCTGTCATTGATGGTTGCGCATCACTCATTTCTTCCAACTGATGTGTAAAAAACTCCTCTGACACATCAAGTGAAGCGGCTGTGGTGCTAGTGTTGGTGGTGGCGGCAGGCGGGCGAGTGGTGGTAACTTGAGAGGTGCCCGAAGATAAGCTGGAGGAGGATGGTGCATCAAGGTTCAGAGCGGAAGCTATAGTAGATTGGGTGTCCTGTGTTAAAAAGTCAACTATGTCCTCCTCAGAACTTTTCAAGTTCATGGGACGTGGCCTCTGAACACTGGGCATTATTCTACGGCCAAAGGGAATCACAGCACCACGACCACGACGGCACCTGTGGGGTGGCCTGCCTCTGCCTGTCTTTTTTTAAATGTACACTTACACTACTATTAAACAAGATATGAGTGGTGGCACTGGGCAAGTGGGCACAGTATACACTGTGAGCCTGACACAAAAAAGCAGACTGATGTTTCACAGTACAAAAAGTTTTTATTTTTTTAAATGTACACTTACACTACTATTAAACAAGATATGAGTGGTGGCACTGGGCAAGTGGGCACAGTATATGCTGTGAGCCTGGCATACACACTGGCAGGCAGGCAACTGCAATTAGATTACACTAGCAGACTGATGTTTCACAATGAAAAAATATATTTTTTAAAAATTTACAATACTGTTACAACAGATATGAGTGGTGGCACTAGTTGGCAAGTGGGCCTGGCACACACGCTGGCTGGCAGGCAGGCAACTGCAATTACATTACACTAGCAGACTGATGTTTCACAGTCAAAAAAGTTTTTTTTAAAAAAATATTTACACTACTGTTACAACAGATATGAGTGGTGGCACTAGTTGGCAAGTGGGCCTGGCACACACGCTGGCAGGCAGGTAACTGCAATTAGATTACACTAGCAGACTGATGTTTCATGGTCAAAAAAGTTTATTTTTTAAAAAATTTACACTACTGTTACAACAGATATGAGTGGTGGCACTAGTTGGCAAGTGGGCCGGGCACATACGCTCGCAGGCAGGCAACTGCAATTACATTACACTAGCAGACTGATGTTTCAGTCAAAAAAGTTTTTTAAAAAAATATTTACACTACTGTTACAACAGATATGAGTGGTGGCACTAGTTGGCAAGTGGGGCTGGCAGGCAGGCAACTGCAATTACATTACATTAGCAGACTGATGTTTCACAGTCAAAAAAGTTTTTTTTTACAAAATTTACACTACTGTTACAACAGATATGAGTGGTGGCACTTAGCAAGTGGGCCTGGCACACACACTGGTAGGCAGGCAGGCAACTGCAATTAGATTACACTAGCAGACTGATGTTTCACAGTCAAAAAAGTTTTTTTAAAAAATATTTACACTACTGTTACAACAGATATGAGTGGTGGCACTAGTTGGCAAGTGGGCCTGGCACACACGCTGGCAGGCAGGCAACTGCAATTAGATTACACTAGCAGACTGATGTTTCACGGTCAAAAAAGTTTATTTTTAAAAAATGTACACTACTGTTACAATAGATATGAGTGGTGGCACTAGTTGGCAAGTGGGCCTGGCACACACGCTGGCAGGCAGGCAACTGCAATTAGATTACACTAGCAGACTGATGTTTCACGGTCAAAAAAGTTTATTTTTAAAAAATGTACACTACTGTTACAACAGATATGAGTGGTGGCACTAGTTGGCAAGTGGGCCGGGCACATACACTGGCAGGCAGGCAACTGCAATTACATTAAACTAGCAGACTGATGTTTCACAGTCAAAAAAGTTTTTTTTTTAAATATTTACACTACTGTTACAACAGATATGAGTGGTGGCACTAGTTGGCAAGTGGGCCTGGCAGACACGCTGGCAGGCAGGCAACTGCAATTACATTACATTAGCAGACTGATGTTTCACAGTCAAAAAAGTTTTTTTTTTACAAAATTTACACTACTGTTACAACAGATATGAGTGGTGGCACTTAGCAAGTGGGCCTGGCACACACACTGGCAGGCAGGCAGGCAACTGCAATTAGATTACACTAGCAGACTGATGTTTCACAGTCAAAAAAGTTTTTTCTACAAAATTTACACTACTGTTACAACAGATATGAGTGGTGGCACTAGTTGGCAAGTAGGCCTGGCACACACGCTGGCAGGCAGGCAACTGCTATTAGATTACACTAGCAGACTGATGTTTCACAGTCAAAAAAGTTTTTTCTACAAGATTTACACTACTGTTACAACAGATATGAGTGGTGGCACTAGTTGGCAAGTAGGCCTGGCACACACGCTGGCAGGCAGGCAGGCAACTGCAATTAGATTACACTAGCAGACTGATGTTTCACAGTCAAAAAAGTTTTTTTTAAAAATATTTACACTACTGTTACAACAGATATGAGTGGTGGCACTTAGCAAGTGGGCCTGGCACACACACTTGCAGGCAGGCAACTGCAATTAGATTACACTAGCAGACTGATGTTTCACAGTCAAAAAAGATTTTTTAAAAAAAATTTACAATACTGTTACAACAGATATGAGTGGTGGCACTTAGCAAGTGGGCCTGGCACACACACTGGCAGGCAGGCAAGCAACTGCAATTAGATTACACTAGCAGACTGATGTTTCACAGTCAAAATTTTTTTTTTTAAATATTTACACTACTGTTACAACAGATATGAGTGGTGGCACTAGTTGGCAAGTGGGCCTGGCACACACGCTGGCAGGCAGGCAGGCAACTGCAATTACATTACACTAGCAGACTGATGTTTCATGGTCAAAAAAGTTTATTTTTAAAAAATTTACACTACTGTTACAACAGATATGAGTGGTGGCACTAGTTGGCAAGTGGGCCGGGCACATACGCTCGCAGGCAGGCAACTGCAATTACATTACACTAGCAGACTGATGTTTCAAAGTCAAAAAAGTTTTTTTAAAAAATATTTACACTACTGTTACAACAGATATGAGTGGTGGCACTAGTTGGCAAGTGGGGAAGGCAGGCAGGCAACTGCAATTACATTACATTAGCAGACTGATGTTTCACAGTCAAAAAAGTTTTTTTTTACAAAATTTACACTACTGTTACAACAGATATGAGTGGTGGCACTTAGCAAGTGGGCCTGGCACACACACTAGTAGGCAGGCAGGCAACTGCAATTAGATTACACTAGCAGACTGATGTTTCACAGTCAAAAAAGTTTTTTTAAAAAATATTTACACTACTGTTACAACAGATATGAGTGGTGGCACTAGTTGGCAAGTGGGCCTGGCACACACGCTGGCAGGCAGGCAACTGCAATTAGATTACACTAGCAGACTGATGTTTCACAGTCAAAAAAGTTTTTTTTACAAAATTTACACTACTGTTACAACAGATATGAGTGGTGGCACTTAGCAAGTGGGCCTGGCACACACACTGGCAGGCAGGCAACTGCAATTACATTACACTAGCAGACTGATGTTTCACAGTCAAAAAAGTTTTTTTTTTTAAATATTTACACTACTGTTACAACAGATATGAGTGGTGGCACTAGTTGGCAAGTGGGCCTGGCACATACGCTGGCAGGCAGGCAACTGCAATTACATTACACTAGCAGACTGATGTTTCACGGTCAAAAAAGTTTATTTTTAAAAAATTTACACTACTGTTACAACAGATATGAGTGGTGGCACTAGTTGGCAAGTGGACCGGGCACATACGCTGGCAGGCAGGCAACTGCAATTACATTACACTAGCAGACTGATGTTTCACAGTCAAAAAAGTTTTTTTTTTTTTAAATATTTACACTACTGTTACAACAGATATGAGTGGTTGCACTAGTTGGCAAGTGGGCCTGGCAGACATGCTGGCAGGCAGGCAACTGCAATTACATTACATTAGCAGACTGATGTTTCACAGTCAAAAAAGTTTTTTTTAAAAATATTTACACTACTGTTACAACAGATATGAGTGGTGGCACTTAGCAAGTGGGCCTGGCACACACACTGGCAGGCAGGCAACTGCAATTAGATTACACTAGCAGACTAATGTTTTACAGTCAAAAAAGATTTTTTTAAAAAAATTTACAATACTGTTACAACAGATATGAGTGGTGGCACTAGTTGGCAAGTGGGCCTGGCACACACGCTGGCAGGCAGGCAACTGCTATTAGATTACACTAGCAGACTGATGTTTCACGGTCAAAAAAGTTTATTTTTAAAAAATTTACACTACTGTTACAACAGATATGAGTGGTGGCACTAGTTGGCAAGTGGGCCTGGCACACACGCTGGCAGGCAGGCAACTGCAATTAGATTACACTAGCAGACTGATGTTTCACGGTCAAAAAAGTTTATTTTTAAAAAATTTACACTACTGTTACAACAGATATGAGTGGTGGCACTAGTTGGCAAGTGGGCCGGGCACATACGCTGGCAGGCAGGCAACTGCAATTACATTACACTAGCAGACTGATGTTTCACAGTCAAAAAAGTTTTTTTTTTAAATATTTACACTACTGTTACAACAGATATGAGTGGTGGCAGTAGTTGGCAAGTGGGCCTGGCAGACACGCTGGCAGGCAGGCAACTGCAATTACATTACATTAGCAGACTGATGTTTCACAGTCAAAAAAGTTTTTTTTTTACAAAATTTACACTACTGTTACAACAGATATGAGTGGTGGCACTGCAGGCAGGCAACTGCAATTAGATTACACTAGAAGACTGATGTTTCACAGTCAAAATTACACAGGCAAAAAAACCCCCAAAAAACGACTGATGTTTTAGCCCTAAAAAGGGCTTTTTGGGGTGCTGTCCTTACAGCAGAGATCAGATGAGTCCTTCAGGGCTGTAGTGGACACTGAATACACTAGCCTAGCTATCAATTTCCCTATAAAATCAGCAGCAGCTACACTATCCCTCCTCTCACTAAGAATGCAGGATCAGAATGAATCTAAAATGGCTGCTGCCCAGGAGCTGGGAGGGTCTGGGAGGGAGTGTCTGCTGCTGATTGGCTGAAATGTGTCTGCAGACTGTGAGATACAGGGTCAAAGTTTACTCAATGATGACGAATAGGGGGCTGATCGAACATCGCAAATGTTCGCCCACCGCGGCGAACGTGAACAAGCTATGTTCGCCGGCGAACTATTCGTGACATCACTATTAGCAACCAGATTCTTAATTTTTAGAAAATAGAAAGAAGCAACTATTCCTAACATTCTTGAAATAAAAAATTATCTAAAAAGGCAATGTATATTGGAACAACACATCACAGATATAAATAACGAGCAGGACATTTGTATATTTTTTTTAAAAATG
The DNA here is from genome assembly GCF_027579735.1 of Bombina bombina. NCBI lineage: Eukaryota > Metazoa > Chordata > Amphibia > Anura > Bombinatoridae > Bombina > Bombina bombina. The sequence goes on from NC_069503.1 coordinate 30,573,086, forward strand.
GTCCTTTTTCATTCAAAGTTTTCCTCCAAGTGAAGTTGACCAGTTGATATATCTATTTAAAAACTCTGAAATAGTCTTGCTTGGAATTTGGTAGCTTGATATATGTGAAGGGGAGAGGGAAGGGAAATCTCCCTCTTTTTTATTTATTTTTTTTTTCTCCTTCCTTTGTCTTAATTTATGCTTTTTGATGTAAAGAGCGGAGGGGGAGAGGAGAGGTTGGGAAATACAAGGGTTCAGGGAAATAATGCTGGATACCCCAACAATGCAGACATTTAAAATATTGTATACGGTTTGAATGCTAACTGAAATTCTATATGTTTAGTATATTAATATAGACAAATTGTGACCTTAAATATTTTCTTTTTCTTGTTTTTTCATTCTTTGTATTTTGTTTGATGGTTTAATGCTCAACTTATGCACTGTGCGGCATGACACAGTTGATTTTTTGTCTGCACTGTTGATAATAAATAAAAGTTTTTTTTTCAAAAAAGATAGGAAATTATAGAGGTATTAAATATACATTTCTATAAAAATATACATATCTTTAAACAGTTAAGATTTTGCCAATAAATCTATATTCCGTTGTCTGCTGCCCCCGATGGACTAAAACTTGTATTACAGCCATAGAAATTCAATTTGAGGAAATTGAATGGCAGTACCAGGGACAATGAGAGACAAGCTCTGAAAAGGGCATATCCAAGTTTATTGGGTGATTAAGAAAATGTCTCTGACAAAATCTCCTTGCACAAATAGAAATGGCCTTTTGCTGAAATTTTTTTGGTGACTGAGTGAGTCTTACCGGTTATCTTTGTTGGGACCCTCTTTGTGTATAAGAGATTATCAGGCTTAAGTCTCTTCCAAACGTATGCAATAATTTGCATACAAAGAGAGAAGTGCTCTACCAGGAACAATCAACAGCTCATTAGCTAGTTCTATGGCGATTTACCACTCGGAAGCAGCCTCTTTTAGACTAGTGTGCTTTTCACAAAGGCAATTCTCCTCTGAACAAGGAACATGACAACCCCAGATGATTGTTTCAGCCTCCTGTGGGCCTCGTCAGTGAGGTGCAGCCACATTCCTCTAAGCACACTGGGCAAGGAGTCCACGTTTGGTTTCCCTCATCACCCATAGGGAGACTTCCCCAGGGTCATATTAATTTACATACAAAGAGAGAAGCGCTCTACCAGGAACGAAAAACAGCTCATTAGCTAGTTCTATGGCTGCACCTCACTGACGAGGCCCACAATAGGCCGAAATGTACATTTTGGGTTTTGCTGTTTCTCCCATACTCACACACATTTTCAACCTCTCCCTCAGCACTGGTATATTTCCCTCATCTCTAAAACATGCACTGGTCACACCTATCCTCAAAAAACGTTCCCTTGATCCAACCTCCCCTTCCAATTACCGCCCCATTTCCCTACTCCCTCTTGCCTCAAAACTCCTCGAAAAGCTAGTTTACGCACATCTATCCCATTTCCTTACACTAAACTCTCTAATTGACCCACTGCAATCTGGATTTCGTTCCCATCACTCTACAACGACAGCAATTGTCAAGGTTACCAATGACCTACTTACAGCAAAATCCAAAGGCCACTTCTCTCTGCTTATCCTCCTTGACCTGTCTGCAGCCTTTGACACTGTTGACCACCCCCTTCTGCTCCAAACAATCCAATCCTTCGGCATCTGTGACACAGCTCTCTCGTGGTTCTCTTCCTATCTGACTAACCGTACATTTAGTGTAGCCTTCTCCGGAGCATCCTCTGCCCCGTTACAACTTTCTGTTGGGGTACCTCAAGGCTCTGTCCTTGGTCCCCTTCTCTTCTCAATCTACACGTCATCACTAGGTTCCTTAATAAAGTCCCATGGGTTTCAATACCATTTGTATGCCGATGACACCCAAATCTACCTCTCTGCACCAGACCTACCTCCTTCCTTACTAACCCGTGTCACTAACTGTCTTTCTCACATCTCATCTTGGATGTCCTCTCACTACCTTAAGCTAAATCTCTCCAAAACTGAACTCCTTATTTTTCCCCCTTCTTCCAATGTCTCCACCCCCAAAATTTCTATAACTGTTGATAAATCCATCATTACCCCTACCCCGCTCGCCCGATGTCTTGGGGTCACACTTGACTCAGATCTTTCCTTCACTCCTCACATCCAGTCCTTGGCTAAAGCCTGCTGCTTCCACCTTAAAAACATTGCTAAAATTAGACATTTCCTTACACAAGATACAACCAAGATTTTAATCCACTCTCTCATCCTTTCCCGCCTTGACTACTGCAATTCTGTCCTCTCTGGTCTACCTAGCTGCCGCATAGCTCCTTTACAATCTATTATGAATGCCTCTGCCAGGCTCATCTTCCTTACTCGTCGCTCTTCATCTGCTGCACCTCTCTGCCAATCCCTTCACTGGCTTCCTCTTGCCTCTAGGATTAAACATAAAATCCTCACCCTGACATATAAAGCTCTCAACTGCACTGCTCCCCCCTACATCTCAGAACTTGTCTCTAGATTCTCTCCCTCCCGTCCCCTTCGATCAGCTCAGGATCTCCTCCTCTCTTTTTACTTCCTCACATTCACGTTTACAGGACTTCTCCATACTGGCCCCCATCTTGTGGAATTCCCTGCCTCGCTCCATAAGACTCTCCCCTAGTTTTAACAGCTTCAAGCACTCCCTAAAAACTCTACTATTCAGGGATGCATACAACCAACACTAACCTTTCCTAACGCCATTGCTTTCCCCATGAACCCCTTAGATTGTAAGCCTATGGGCCCAGCTGTTTACAGATCGCTTCATAAGAGCCGACTACAACAGTGAAACTCTCGACAGGGCCCTCTACCCACTTGACCCCTACAAAAGCTATCCTGTACACCGACTATGTTTACAGCACTGCGGAATCTGTTGGCGCTCTACAAATACCTGATAATAATAATTCTCTGATTCAGAGAGGGATTGCCTGGGGCTGGACTGTACTGTGAAGTCAAGATCAGACTGATATGCTTTAGGAAAGTTATTCTCTGTGAAAGGCACATGTTGAGCAAAAAGAGGCTGCTTCTTGGGTGGTAACTAGCCATAGAACAAGCTATTATGCTATTGTTTGTTCTCAGGTTGAGCGCTTCTCTGTTTTTATTTATGCAAATTATCACACTTGGGGAAGTCTCCCTAAGTGTTATGCGGGAATCCAGACGTGGACCCGTTGCTCAGTGTGCCTAGAGGGATATGGCTGCACCTCACTGACGAGGCCCACAATAGGCCGAAACGTACGCCTGGGGTTTTGCCGTTTCTCTCATTCAGAGAGGGATCACCTGGTATTTTGGAGCTGGACTGTACTGTGAAGTCAGGATCAGACTGATATGCTTTAGGAAAGTTATTCTCTGTGAAAGGCACATGTTGAGCAAAAAGAGGCTGCTTCTTGGGTGGTAACTAGCCATAGAACAAGCTATTATGCTATTGTTTGTTCTCAGGTTGAGCGCTTCTCTGTTTTTATTTATGCAAATTATCACACTTGGGGAAGTCTCCCTAAGTGTTATGCGGGAATCCAGACGTGGACCTGTTGCTCAGTGTGCCTAGAGGGATATGGCTGCAACTCACTGACGAGGCCCACAATAGGCCGAAACGTACGCCTGGGGTTTTGCCGTTTCTCTCATTCAGAGAGGGATCACCTGGTATTTTGGAGCTGGACTGTACTGTGAAGTCAGGATCAGACTGATATGCTTCAGGAAAGTTCTTCTCTGTGAAAGGCACATGTTGAGCAAAAAGAGTCTGCTTCTTGGGTGGTAAATAGCCATAGAACAAGCTATTATGCTATTGTTCATTCTCAGGTTGAGCGCTTTTCTGTTTTTATTTATGAAAATTATGACACTTGGGGAAGTCTCCCTAAGTGTGATGCAGGAATCCAGATGTGGACCCGTTGCTCAGTGTGCCTAGAGGGATATGGCTGCATCTCACTGACGAGGCCCACAATAGGCCAAAACATACGTCTGGGTTTTGCTGTTTCTCTCATTCAGAGAGGGATTGGTATTTTGGGGCTGTACTGTACTGTGAAGTCAGGATCAGACTGATATGCTTTAGGAAAGTTCTTTTCTGTGAAAGGCACATGTTCAGCAAAATGCAGTTGCTTCTTGGGTGGTAACTAGCCATAGAATATTATGCTATTGTTCTTTCTCAGGTTGAGCAATTCTGTTTTTATTTGTGCAATAATTCCCCTGAAAACATGACAATAGACAGATCTGGATATTGAATTCTCATATGGTTGCTGGTAAAGTATACACAATTGTTAAATATATTAATATATTATATATTAAAGGGACACTGAACTCAATTTTTTTCTCTTATGATTCAGATAGAGCATGCAATTTTAAGCAACTTTCAAATTTACTCCTATTATCAATTTTACTTTGTTCTCTTGCTATCTTTATTTGAAAAAGAAGGCATCTAAGCTTTTTTGGGGGGGTTCAGCACTCTGGACAGCACTTTTTTATTGTTGGATGCATTTATCCACCAATCAGCAAAAACAACCCAGATTGTACACCAAAAATGGGCCGGCATCTAAACTTACATTCTTGCATTTCAAATAAAGATACCAAGAGAATGAAGAAAATTTAATAATAGGAGTAAAATTAGAAAGTTGCTTAAAATGTCATGCTCTATCTGAATCACCAAAGAACAAATTTGGGTTCAGTGTCCCTTTAATATTTTAAATCAAAATAAATTCCTTATTGCATAATATAGTTACAGCTGTGAGTTAAAAGGTATCTTTCTGATAAGCTGATCAGAACTTTGGAAATATTGTTACGTAAATATATAATACGTTAGAGGTTACCACTGAAATAGAGTTTAAATAATATTGTAACCTAGGTTATATCTAACATACTCTTCATGCATACTCATTTATATATTATTTATCTGTGCAGTAATGCTTATGTCATTATTATTATCTTACTTACTCTTCATGTATACTAATTTATATATTATTTGTGCAGTAATGCTAAAGTCATTATTATTATCTTACTTACTCCTAATGCATACTAATTTATTTATTATTTATCTGTGCAGTAATTCTTATGCCATTATTATCTTACTTACTCTTCATGCATACTTATTTATACATAACTAACCCACTGATTCAGGAAAGGATGATATCCATATAAATAAAAAAAGCCCTAACACAAGACTTAAACCAACCTACTAAAAGTGCAGGACAGAAGTCATAGAGCAGTATCACCTATAGGAAACTCCAGTGAAGTACAACAAAGTACAAAAAAGCTCATCGAGTTAGAGGGGGTTGTGATCAATCTTAGTAGTAGACCCTTGGATGGAGATGAAACAGATCTTTTAAGCAAGGGTTTAAATTATGTTCCTACCCCAAAAGTTGATTTAATTGAGAATCTTGTGGACATACATAGGCTACAGAGGACTCTGAAATTAAAAGAGCACTTAAGAGCTTCAGAACCTCCCACTAGGCATACTAAACTTCTGGGTTTGAACCTAAGAACACTCATCCAACTATGAAAACCTTTACGAAGATATGTTACAAAGAGATTAGTAATGAGTGCACTAACAAAACTAATACTAGAACCAACCTGAATAACCTAGAATGGAAGGCTCTTTAGAGACTGAAAAAACATAATTTATGTAAGAACTTACCTGATAAATTCATTTCTTTCATATTAGCAAGAGTCCATGAGCTAGTGACGTATGGGATATACATTCCTACCAGGAGGGGCAAAGTTTCCTAAACCTTAAAATGCCTATAAATACACCCCTCACCACACCCACAATTCAGTTTAACGAATAGCCAAGAAGTGGGGTGATAAAAAAGGAGCGAAAGCATAAAAAAATAAGGAATTGGAATAATTGTGCTTTATACAAAAAAAATCATAACCACCACAAAAAGGGTGGGTCTCATGGACTCTTGCTAATATGAAAGAAATTAATTTATCAGGTAAGTTCTTACATAAGTTATGTTTTCTTTCATGTAATTAGCAAGAGTCCATGAGCTAGTGACGTATGGGATAGCAGATACCCAAGATTTGGAACTTCCACGCAAGAGTCACTAGAGAGGGAGGGATAAAATAAAGACAGCCAATTCCGCTGAAAAAAAATAATCCACAACCCAAATCAAAAGTTTTAATCTTTATAATGAAAAAAACTGAAATTATAAGCAGATGAATCAAACAGAAACAGCTGCCTGAAGTACTTTTCTACCAAAAACTGCTTCAGAAGAAGAAAACACATAAAAATGGTAGAATTTAGTAAAAGTATGCAAATTAGACCAAGTCGCTGCTTTTCAAATCTGATCAACAGAAGCTTCATTCCTAAAAGCCCAGGAAGTAGAAACTGACCTAGTAGAATGAGCCGTAATTCTTTGAGGCTGGGACTTACCCGACTCCACATAAGCATGATGAATCAAAGACTTTAACCAAGACGCCAAAGAAATGGCAGAAGCCTTCTGACCTTTCCTGGGACCAGAAAAAACAACAAATAGACTAGAAGTCTTTTTAAAATCTTTAGTAGCTTCAACATAATATTTCAAAGCTCTAACTACATCCAAAGAATCTAACGATCTTTCCTTAGAATTCTTAGGATTAGGACATAATAAAGGGACAACAATTTCTCTACTAATGTTGTTAGAATTCACAACCTTAGGTAAAAATTGAAATGAAGTCTGCAAAACCGCCTTATCCTGATGAAAAATCAGAAAAGGAGATTCACAAGAAAGAGCAGATAACTCAGAAACTCTTCTAGCAGAAGAGATAGCCAAAAGGAACAGTACTTTCCAAGAAAGTTATTTAATGTCCAGAGAATGCAAAGGCTCAAACGGAGGAGCCTGTAAAGCTGTCAAAACCAAATTAAGACTCCAAGGAGGAAGAGATTGGCTTAATAAAAGGTTTGATACAGACCAAAGCCTGTACAAAACAATGAATATCAGGAAGATTAGCAATCTTTCTCTGAAAAAGAACAGAAAGAGCAGATATTTGTCCTTTCAAAGAACTTGCAGACAAACCTTTATCTAAACCATCCTGAAGACATTGTAAAATTCTAGGAATTCTGAAAGAATGCCAGGAGAATTTATGAGAAGAACACCAAGAGATGTAAGTCTTCCAAACTCGATATTAAATCTTTCTAGAGACAGATTTTCGAGCCTTTAACATAGTATTAATCACTGAGTCAGAGAAACCTCTATGACTAAGAATTAAGCGTTCAATCTCCATACCTTCAAATTTAATGATTTGAGATCCTGATGGAAAAAAGGGCCTTGAGATAGAAGGTCTGTCCTTAACGGAAGTGTCCAAGGTTGGCAACTGGCCATCCGAACGAGATCCACAAACCAAAACCTGTGAGGCCATGCTGGAGCCACCAGCAGTACAAATGAGCGCTCCATATGAATTTTGGAGATTACTTTCGGAAGAACTAGAGGCGGAAAGATATAAGCAGGATGATAATTCCAAGGAATTGACAACGCATCCACTGCTTCCGCCTGAGGATCCCGGGATCTGGACAGATACCTGGGAAGTTTCTTGTTCAGATGAGAGGCCATCAGATCTATTTCTGGAAGTCCCCAGATTTGAACAATCTGAAGAAAAACCTCTGGATGAAGAGACCATTCGCCCGGATGTAACGTCTGGCGACTGAGATAATCCGCTTCCCAATTGTCTACACCTGGGATGTGAGCCGCAGAAATTAGACAGGAGCTGATTCCGCCCATACAAGTATCCGAGATACTTCTTTCATAGCTTGAGGACTGTGAGTCCCCCCTTGATGATTGACATATGCCACGGTCGTGACATTGTCTGTTTAAAAACAAATAAATGATTCTCTCTTCAGAAGAGGCCAGAACTGAAGAGCTCTGAAAATCGCATGGAGTTCCAAAATGTTGATTGGTAATCTCGCCTCCTGAGATTTCCAAACCTCTTGCGCTGTCAGAGATCCCCAAACAGCCCCCCAACCTGATAGACTCGCATCTGTTGAGATCACAGTCCAGGTTGGACGAACGAAAGAGGCCCCTTGAATTAAAAGATGGTGATCCATCCACCAAATTAGAGATGATCGAACATTGGGATTTAAGGATATTATTTGTGATAATTTGTGATATAATCCCTGCACCACTGGTTCAGCATACAAAGCTGGAGTGGTCTCGTGTGAAAACGAGCAAAAGGGATCGCGTCCAATGCAGCAGTCATGAGACCTAAAATCTCAATGCATAATGCTACCGAAGGGAACAATTGAGACTGAAGGTTTCGACAGGCTGAAACCAATTTCAGACGTCTCTTTTCTGTCAGAGACAAAGTCATGGACACTGAATCTATTTGGAAACCTAAAAAGGTTACCCTTGTCTGAGGAATCAAGGAACTCTTTGGCAAATTGATCCTCCAACCATGTCTTTGAAGAAACAACACAAGTTGATTCGTATGAGATTCTGCAGAATGTGAAGACTGAGCAAGTACCAAGATATCGTCCAAATAAGGAAATACAGCAATACCCTGTTCTCTGATTACAGAGAGAAGGGCACCAAGAACCTTCGAAAAGATCCTTGGCGCTGTTGCTAGACCAAATGGAAGAGCAATAAACTGGTAATGCTTGTCTAGAAAAGAGAATCTCAGAAACTGATAGTGATCTGGATGAATTGGAATATGCAGGTATGCATCCTGTAAATCTATTGTAGACATATAATGCCCTTGCTGAACAAAAGGCAGAATAGTTCTTATAGTCACCATTTTGAATGTTGGTATCCTTACATAACGATTCAATATTTTTAGATCCAGAACCGGTCTGAAAGAATTCTCTTTCTTTGGTACGATGAATAGATTTGAATAAAACCCCAGACCCTGTTCCAGAACTGGAACTGGTATAATTACCCCAGCTAACTCTAGGTCTGAACCACATTTCAGAAACGCCTGAGCCTTCACTGGATTGACTGGAATGCGTGAGAGAAAGAATCTTCTCACAGGCGGTCTTACTTTGAAACCTATTCTGTACCCTTGCGAAACAAGGTTCTGAATCCAAAGATTGTGAACCGAATTGATCCAAACATCTTTGAAAAATCGTAACCTGCCCCCTACCAGCTGATTTAGGGGCTGGTTTTGACTTTCTGGAAGGCTTGGATTTATTCCAGACTGGATTAGGTTTCCAACCGGAAACTGTTCCTTTAGGAGAAGGATCGGGCTTCTGTTCCTTCTGACGAAAGGAACGAAAACGATTAGCAGCCCTGTAATTACCTTTAGATTTTTTACCCTGAGTCAAAAAGACACCCTTCCCTCCAGTAACAGTTGAAATTATAGAATCTAACTGAGAACCAAACAACTTATTACCTTGGAAAGAGAGAGAAAGCAAAGTTGACTTAGAAGTCATATCTACATTCCAGGATTTAAGCCATAAAGCTCGTCTAGTGCTATCTGCCGTAGGAATAGCAGTACGTTTGGCTAGAGTAGAGATAGCCCCATCGACTTTAGGGATTTTATCCCAAAATTCCAATCTATCAGATGGCACAGGGTACAATTTCTTAAACCTTGGAGAAGGAGTAAATGAAGTATCCAGACTATCCCATTCCCTAGCAATCACATCTGAGATAGCATCAGGAACTGGAAAAACTTCCGGAATTAACACATGAGGTTTATAAACCGAATTTAAACGCTTAGCAGTTTTAGTATCAAGAGGACTGGACTCCTCCATATCTAAAGCAATCAAAACGTCTTTAAGTAATGAACGAATAAACTCCATCTTAAATAAATATGAAGATTTATCAGTGTCAATATCTGTGGTAGAATCTTCTGAACCGGAAGTCAGAATGATGATAAAAATTCATCTGAAATGTGAGAAGTTTTGAAAGACCTTTTACGTTTACTGGAAGGAGGAATAACAGACAGAGCCTTCCTAATAGAATTAGAAACAAATTCTTTTACATTAACAGGAACATCCTGAACAATAGGTAAAGGATTATTACTAATGGAAACACAATCTGCATTGGAAAGTTTATCATGACAGCTTTCACAAACTACAGCTGGAGGAACAGTTACCACAAGTTTACAACATATGCACTTAACTTTGGTAGAACCAGCATCAGGCAGCGTCTGTCCATTAGTGGATTTTGATCCAGGGTCAGGATGAGACATCTTGCAATATGTAATAGAAAAAACAACATATAAAGCAAAATTATCAAATTCCTTAAATGACAGTTTCAGGAATGGGAAAGAATGCAAAATAATAAGCTTCTAGAAACCAGAAGCAATGAAAAGAAAATGTTTAAATAATGTGAGTAAAAGAGACGCCCACATTTTTTTGGAGCAAAAAAATGTCTGAATACGCATGCGTAACAGAATACAACTTCCGGCGTCAATTACGTCACCAGAAATGACATTTTTAGCGCCAAAAAAAGTTTGCGCCAAAAATGACGTAATAAAAAGAAACATTTTCTGCCCCCGCGAGCCTAACAGCATGCAGGAAAAAATGGCCAAATGAAATTTTTCAAGGTAAGAAAAAATAAATAAATGCATTATCCCAATAATGAAACTGACAGTCTGTATTGAAAAGGAATACTGATTATCCTGAATCAAGGCAAATATAAGTTTAAAGATATATATTTAGAACTTTACATATAAAGTGCCCAACCATAGTGCAGAGTGTCACAAAAAATAAGACTTACTTACCCCCGGACACTCCTCTACATGTAGTAGATAGCCATAGTATATGGTATATAAGAGTATATCGTCGATCTGAAAAGGGAGGTAGGAGAAGAAATCTCTACGACTGATAACAGAGAACCTATGAAATAGATCCCCTAGAGGTAGACCATTGTATTCAAATAGGCAATACTCTCTTCACATCCCTCTGACATTCACTGCACTCTGAGAGGAAAACCGGGCTTCAACGAAGAATCTTAAGCACAAACTTACTTCACCACCTCCACGGAAGGCAAAGTTTGTAAAACTGAATTGTGGGTGTGGTGAGGGGTGTATTTATAGGCATTTTAAGGTTTGGGAAACTTTGCCCCTCCTGGTAGGAATGTATATCCCATACGTCACTAGCTCATGGACTCTTGCTAATTACATGAAAGAAAAGATGATTCCATTATGATCAGACCAGTGGATAAGTGAGGGGCCATTATTGTTATGGATTACACCTATTACGGGCTGAACTCCTGCAAAACTCAATGATGGAATCATGCATAGGAAATTAACCAATAATCCCACTACTATCTAAAAGAGTAAATTTGATGACAGTTTAACACATGCTCTCAACTGTGGATATATTGATAAGTCCATCTTTTATTTTCTGACATCTGAATACCCTGTACTATTCAAAAAATCCACAAAAAGAATCTACACCTCCTGGCTGCCCCATTGTGTCAGCTGATGGATCTCTTTTTCAGAACTTATCAAAGTTCATTGATTACCATCTACAAGAATTGGTAAGAAGCAGAGAAGCATTCCTTCTTGAGTCCATAGAGCTGATCAACCTTATCCATACTAGAGTGTTCCCTAAATAATGCATATTGGTTATCCTCGATGTTAACAGCCTCAACACCATCATTCCACTTGAGGTGGGTGTAAAGGCTGTTAGACAGGCTCTCCTCAGTTTTGAGGACTATGTGCCCCTCCCCCCCCCATAGAGGTTCTTCTTTATTGGCTCTCCATGTGTTTAACACACAACTATTTCAGATTCGAGGACAAATTCTACCTCCAAGTAGTAGGCACGGCGATGGGATCGAGCCTGGCCTCATCGTACACCAATGTATTCATGGCGTGGTTTGAAAATAGACATATCTTCAAGTTCAGGAGTCCCAATGTTCTCCTTTATTGGAACTACATTGACGATCTCTGTGTCATCTGGGGTTGGTCCAATGAAGACCTCACTGGATGGATTGAATCCCTGCACACATCTGAAACATTTGTACAGTTCAAGATGGAAAGAGATGACATGAAAATACATTTCCTTGACCTGTGTATTTATAAACTGGAGACAGAATGTGGGTGCCAGTTGAAAACAATTTTATATTCCAAACCCACAGATAGAAACACTTTATTGCAGTACAGCAGCTACCATCCCATCCAGTTTAAAAGATGCAAAGTCAAGTCACAGTTTTTGAGAGTCATTCGTAATAACTCAGACCCAGATTGTAAGCATTTCCAGTTGGAGTAGATGAGATGGAAGTTCTTGAACAGGGGTTATAAACGAATATGTTTTTTGAGATTCAGAGAGAGGTGGTACACTATCTCCAGCATACGATGATACAAAGATAATTGAAACCTGATGAAGACAAACCTGATCAACCAATAAATTGAATTACTAATTTTACACCAGCAACCAGAAAAGTAGGGGAAATAGTAAGGAGAAACTGGCATTTAATTAGTGGTGATAGGACTTTACCTTTCAAGGATAAACCTCTACCAAGATTGGTCCACAAATGTGGTTGTAGCCTCAAGTCATTGTTAATGAAAACAGACCCCTGGAAAAAAGAAGGAACGTGGCTCCACAAAACAAAAAAATGCTTCTACAAGTGTGGAAGTTGTATGACTTGCAGCACCCTGTTAACAGGAGAAAAGTTTCATTACCCAAATTCTACCAAGACGTATTGGATCAGACACTGCCTGACATGTACTTCTGATTTTGTTGTCTATTACCTGTCATGTCCGTGTGGCCAATTCTACGTCTGCTAGACCAGCACTTTCCGTTAGAGGCTTGCAAATCATAAAAGTGCCATTTGTATGGCACTCAAGGATTGGCGCTCAGACCAACCAGTGGCCAGACATTTTCTGGAGCATAAGCACCCAATATCATCTCTGAGGGTTATGCTTATCGACAGAGTGGCCACGCTCAAACGCTTTGGTAACAGAGACAAAGAGCTATTGAAATGTGAAACACGCTGGATATTCATGCTTAAAGGGACACTGAACCCAAATTTGTTCTTTTGTGATTCAGATAGAGCATGCAATTTTAAGCAACTTTCTAATTTACTCCTATTATCAAATTTTCTTCATTTTCTTAGAATCTGTATTTGAAAAGCAAGAATGTAAGTTTAGATGCCGGCCCATTTTTGGTGAAACAACCTGGGTTGTTCTTGCTGATAGGTGGATAAATTCACCAACCAATAAATAAGAGCTGTACAGGGTACTGAACCAAAAATTGGCTGGCTCTTTAGCTTAAATGCCTTCTTTTTAAAAAAAAAAAAAAGATAGCAAGAGAACAAAGTAAAATTGATAATAGGAGTAAATTAGAAAGTTGCTTAAAATTGCATGTTCTCTCTGAATCACAAAAGAAAAAAATTGGGTTCAGTATCCCTTTAAAACCCTTACACAAGTTGATTTGAATGCCAATCTTGATAACGCACTATTTTATTAAATGTGTCTGAAATGTCATATCTTTTGTTTACCCCTTTAAAGAACTATAACAACTGTTATCTATTCCTGTACACTACGTTGATATCAGGTTATTTTACACTTTACTAGGCTTAGGGGTTACAATTTCCCCTCTGTTTTCTTCTATTACTTATTTCCTATGTCTATGTCTCTCTTATGTATGGACCCTGTTTTAGTTCTATGCACCTTGAGTGGTTGAAGTTCTAGCTCTTGGGACTGTAGGGGTGGATTATACTTCTGGTGCGGTCATTGCTGGCCTCCCATGGGCACTATCTGACAGGTTGCTTTTTGAGCCTTAGAGTCTTCTTATGCCCTTGTTCTGTTATTCATGTTTTTTGGGGGAGTGTTGGGTTTTTCCCTCATCTTCTCCATTTGCTTTAGTTTTTCTTGGTTCTTACAGGTCTGCCTTGTTTGCCTACTTTTTTATCTTACCAGGGTAGCTTTAGTCTATTTTTTTGGTTTTTGATGCTTATGCTGTATTATTATACTTTTCCCTATGATTAGTGCCTTATGGGCGAGTACATTACCTCTGGCCATGCCTTGTGTAGCTATGGTCATATGTGGTATCCATATTTTCTTTTGTTTATACTGATCCAATGACTATATGAGGCGGTTGTTTTACTGGTGTTTAGTTGGGATTGTGTCAGCCATTGGATTCGCTGCAATTGATATATACATCCCGGTTTGGAGTTATAATATGGCACTCGCCTTTTGTCTTTCCCTGAGCATGCTCTGTTGAGCAAGTTAAGATGCGAGAGTGGTTCCCATGGGATACATCTTATTGTATAGTTTTTGGCGTGTTTGAGGTTATGATAACCTCGCAAGAGTACGTTTTTTTCTGTGATTGGCTAGCCAAGCCCACGAGGTGTGGAACATCCGGGTTCCTTAGGGCAGTGTTTTTCAACCAGTGTGCCGTGGCACACTAGTGTGCCATGAGAGATCCTCAGGTGTGCCGCGGCAGATTGACAACAGTGCAGGGGTGTCCCTCTTTCAAATTTTTAAATATTGGGAGGTATGTGACAGGCTCATCAGGCATCATTTACAACCATGACATTGACATTCATTCACAGACAATCATTATGATTGTTTGCAAAAGAATGTCAATATGTCATGTATAGTTTGTAGGAGGCATGGCATGACAGCACAGTACAGTGTGTGTGTGTATATACAGTATGTGTGTATATATATATATATATATATACACACACACATATACACACAGTATATATATATATATATATATATATATATATATATATATCCTGTATTAGGCTACAATGTGTCATTTTGTAAAATTTTGGCATGGTGGTGTGCCGCAGGATTTTTTAATGTAAAAAAGTGTGCCACGGCGAAAAAAAAGGTTGCAAATCACTGCCTTAGGGTATATCTATGTCCGGTGGTTTGATTGTTATCTATGGCTATTAAGGCTTACTATTTGGGAGTATGGCACAAGCACCGGCTATAGCTATGTTGCTCTCTAAACAATTTTGTAAGTATCTCTTATCTTTGCACTTTGGTTTTATTGTTTGCTTTTAATGGTTTGCTGTTTGGTCTGTTGATATCTGTTCAATTGCTGGTTCTCATAGCTTTTTTCTTTGGCCATTTAGCCCCATGAATAAGTTTTTTGTTGGGTGCTATATTTGTAAGTGTAGTGTTATGTGTAGGTTGTATTGATTAGTTCAGTGAACAATATTTTGTTTTTGCTTGTGATTGTCTTCCAGCCGAACACGGTCTTGTGATGTGTTTAACATTTTGGGACTCTGTTTTTTTCTGTTTACACATTGAAGTGGTATGTGTAAGCATATTTGGTACACTTTGTTGTACTTCACTGGTGTTTCCTATAGGTGATACTACTCTATGACTTCTGTCCTGCACTTTTTGTAGGTTGGTTTAAGTCTCGTGTTAGCACTTTTTGGATTTATATGGACATCATCCTTTCCTGAATAAGTGGGTTAGTTATGTATTTTATTTTTCCCCATATATAACTGCACAGTATATCTATTTAACTCTGGTAACCCTAGGGTTCTGGGAGCTTCATTATTTGTATACTTTTTATCTTTAGTGTGTGCAGTTTTGGTGGTCCTATGTGGAGATTTTCGGGTTGGATTGTGCTCTGACGTGGTTAGTGCTGGTTCCCTCTTTTCTTGTAATGTGCTCCCTACCTAGGTAATAATAGGTTCAGGGTGGATCTGCTGCTTTTGTTTGGTTTCTTCCCAGTGCTATTCATATGGGTTTAATATGCCGTTCCATTATTGTACCTTTTTTCTATATGCACATTTGTATTATTTACCAATTTAATTTTTTTTTTTAGTTAGTTTATTTAAACCTCAAAATGCCTATAAATACATCTCCCACCTCACTCATACCTCAGTTTAACGTGTAGCAAAGAAGTGAGGTGTAAAAGAAGGAGTAAAAAGCATACAAAAATATGAACTGGAAAAAATAATGTGCTTTATAAAAAAAAAAAATCATTACCCAAAAAAAACAAAATATTGGGTGGTTCTTATGGACTCTTGCCACTATGAAAGAAATTAATTTATCAGGTAAGTTCTTACATAAATTATGTTTTCTTGCAAGAGTCCATGAGCTAGTGACATATGGGATATAATACCCAAGATGTGGAATCCACGAGTCACTAGAGAGGGAGGGATAAAATAACAACTGCTAAAACTGCTGAGAAATTAAATCCAAAAAATAATTAAATTTTCTTTAAAAATTTCCAAAGAATAAAATTAAATTAAAAGGCATTAGAATCAAACTGAGACAACTGCCTCAAGAACCTTTCTACCAAAGGCTGCTTCACACACATCAAAATGGTAAAATTTAGTAAAAGTATGCAAAGAAGAGCAAGTTGCAGCTTTGCAAATTTGATCAACTGAAGCTTCATTCTTGAAAGACCAAGAAGCGGCAATTGACCTAGTAGAATGAGCTGTAATTCTCTGAGGCAAAGACTGCCCTGCCTCCAAATAGGCTTTGTGAATCACAAATCTCAACCAAGATGCCAGAGAAATAGCAGAGGCTTTCTGACCTTTCCTGGAACCAGAAAAAAATAACAAATAGAGTAGAAGTCTTTCTGAAATAATTAGTAACCTCAACATAATATTTCAAAGCTCTTACCACATCCAAAGAATGTAAAGTCCTTTCAAGAGTATTCTTAGGATTAGGACATAAAGAAGGAACAACAATTTCCCTATTGATATTGTTAGAATTCACAACCTTAGGCAAAAATTTAAATGAAGTCTGCTAAACAGCTTTATCTTGATGGAAAATCAGATAAGTAGACTCCCAAGAGAGAGCACACAATTCAGAACTCTTCTAGCAGAAGAGATAGCCAAAAGAAATAACACTTTCCAAGAAAGTAATTTCATGTCCAGAGAATGCATAGGCTCAAAAGGAGGAACCTGTAAACTCTTCAAAACCAAATTGAGACTCCAAGGAGGAGAAGTAGATTTAATAACAGGTTTCATACGAATCAAACCTTGAACGAAATAGTGAATATCAGGAAGCTTAGCAATCTTTCTATGAAATAAGACAGAAAGAGCAGAAATTTGTCCTTTAAAAATATTTGCAGACAAACCTTTATCCAAACCATCCTGAAGAAACTGTAAAATCCTAGGAATTCTAAAAGAATGCCAAGTATAATCATGAGTAGAACACCATGAAATATAGGTTTTCCAAACCTGATAATAAATCTTCCTAGAAACAGATTTACGAGTCTGTATCATAGTATTAATAACTGAGTCAGAGAAACCTCTATGACTAAGCGTTCAATTTCCATGCCTTCAAATTTAGATATTTGAGATCCTGATGGAAAAACGGCCCTTGAGACAGAAGGTCTGGCCTTAAAGGAAGTGGCCAAGGCTGGAAACTAGACATCTTGACAAGGTCCGCATACCAAAACCTGAGAGGCCAAGCTGGTGCTATCAGAAACACATAAGATCGTTCCATTATGATCTTAGAGATCATCCTTGGAAGAAGAACCAGAGGCGGAAAAATGTAAGCAGGTTGGTAAAACCAAGGAACTGCTAGAGCATCCACCAACTCCGTCTGAGGATCCTTGGAAATGTAAAGGTATCTTGGAAGCTTCTTGTTCAAACATGAGGCCATCAGATCTATATATGGAGGACCCCACATCTGAACAAATTGAAAAAACACATTTGGATGGAGAGGCCACTCTCTTGGATGTAAAGTCTGATGACTGAGGTAATCCACTTCCCAATGGTCTACTCCTGGGATATGAATCACAGAAATTTGACAAGAGTTGGATTCTGTCCAAGAAAGTATCAGAGATATTTGTTTCATTGCTAAAGGACTCCTCTGATGATTAACATATGCCACTGTAGTGACAATGTCTGTTTGAAATTGAATGTAAAGTTTTCTCTTCAATAGAGGCCAAGCCTGAAGAGCTCTGAAAATAGCATGGAGTTCCAAAATATTGATTGGTAATCCTCCTGAGGTTCCCAAACCCCTTGTGCTGTCAGAGACCCTAAGGCAGCTCCCCAACCCAAAAGACTTGCATCTGTTGTTATCACAGTCATACCCATTTATCATTGTGCTGTTCCATCTGAAGCTGGTAAAAGGGGGGGGGGGGTCCCCAATGTTGTGGGTGTATAACTGGCTAATGTAATTGCTAATGCTAGATACTTGCCTAAAGTGGCTAGTGCTCTTTTGCAGCACTTTTACATGAACCTGTGCTGATTTATGTATATAGTCCTGAGGACTTGCAGACTATCTTCTGCTTTGCCATCCAAGTGCTCCCAGACAGTGAGAGTTAAAACAAAATAAAAAAAATTGCCAAGGCCAAATAAGTGTGTTTTCTATGCTTCTGTTGCATATGTATAAAAACAGCTGGATAACCTCTGGTCTGTAGTACCTATGGCATTCAGAAAAAATAAAACTACTGCCATAAAGAAGCTAGTGGTGCTCTGTACTTTATATTTGTGTTTTCAAACCAGATGTTTCTTTTGTGGTTTTATTCCTATTGCAGTAGTGTACCTGCTTGAATAGGCATTCTGATGCACAAATGACGTAATTTCATTTTAGAATACCAACACTAACCATATGTGTATGGGTTAAACACCACAGGGCTTGACAAATGTGTTTGACATATCAGAGCCAGACAAAAATAGGAGGCAGACATATGTGAATAATAATAAATAGTATACACACACCAAGAAAGAAAGAGACCCCATCCCCCCTAAATGATGATCAACCCCTTGGCTGCCACTGTACCTATGAGTGGGCTTTTTACCTAAGAAAAGGCTTAATAGGTGCCCTTCTCTGTACAACTTCCACATCATGGAGAGTTGCATTACCAGTGTCCTACACTAAGATATTTTAAAACACCCTAAAAAATAAAATATAATAGTGCTTTATGTTCTTCAGAACCTAGTTATATATGCTTAGAAGTTGGTACTGACATTTGGATGCTCTAACCTGTATAGATCTTAAATCCTCTTAGGCAACAGGAACGCCAGTACTTGCCAACGTTTCCTGCAAAAGCAGCACATTTGCTGCAGGTGTATGGGATTTTCAACTTTTATATTGGAACACTTGATTGGATTCATCTTGTTGTACGGTCTATGAAATGCATTACTGGTTTATGTCTCTAAATACATGCTACATAATCTTTTAGGATAATAGATGCTTGTAAGAATGCACTCAAATTGGGTTTAGTAGATCTTGGTATAACTGAAGTGATTTGACATGTTCTAAACAGTGCAGCAGATTAGGGTAATCTTCAAACGTTCCTTGGTTCCCTCCCTTTTTTTTTATTTCTAAATAGTCAAGAAAAACTTGTGTGAGCCAGACATAAAAGGGCAACCCAGCACATTTTACACTGAAAAGCACTTGCAGCCCCATTAAAAACTATATATGCAGAGTGCTGCAGCGGACAGCAGAAAAGGCACTGTGGGCACTTACCGGTTCACGCCAAACTCTTTCAGTGACAGCTCCGGTGAATAGATGCTCTTCTTCCTGCGCACCCAGGTTTTCAATGAGGCCAGCTGAGGTGATGCGATATGCTGCTCTCCCGGTCTTTACTGAAGCCCTCTGAAGCTCTGCTCCCCACGGAGTTGATGCGTTGCTCCCCAGTGAGGTGATGATCTCCACTGATGTGCTGCTCCCCACGGAGGTGATGCGCTGCTCTCCACTGATGAGCTGCGCTGCTCTCCACTGATGTGTTGCTCCCCACGGAGGTAATGTGCTGCTCCCCACTGATGTGCTGCTCCCCACGGAGGTGATGCGCTGCTCTCCACTGATGTGCTGCTCTCGGTCTTTACTGAAGCCCTCTGATGTGCTGCTCCCCAGTGAGGTGATGATCTCCACTGATGTGCTGCTCCCCACGGAGGTGATGTGCTGCTCCCCACGGAGGTGATGTGCTGCTCCCCACGGAGGTGATGTGCTGCTCCCCACAGAGGTGATGTGCTGCTCCCCACAGAGGTGATGTGCTGCTCCCCACAGAGGTGATGTGCTGCTCCCCACAGAGGTGATGTGCTGCTCCCCACAGAGGTGATGTGCTGCTCCCCACAGAGGTGATGTGCTGCTCCCCACAGAGGTGATGTGCTGCTCCCCACAGAGGTGATGTGCTGCTCCCCACAGAGGTGATGTGCTGCTCCCCACAGAGGTGATGTGCTGCTCCCCACAGAGGTGATGTGCTGCTCCCCACAGAGGTGATGTGCTGCTCTCCACTGATGTGCTGCTCCCCACGGAGGTGATGTGCTGCTCCCCGCGGAGGTGATGTGATGATCTCCACTGATGTGCTGCTCTCCACTGATGTGCTGCTCCCCACGGACGTGATGTGCTGCTTCCCACTGATGTGCTGCTCCCCACAGAGGTGATGCGTTGCTCCCCAGTGAGGTGTTGCTCTCCACTGATGAGCTGCGCTGCTCTCCACTGATGTGTTGCTCCCCACGGAGGTGATGTGCTGCTCCCCACTGATGTGCTGCTCCCCACGGAGGTGATGCGCTGCTCTCCACTGATGTGCTGCTCTCGGTCTTTACTGAAGCCCTCTGATGTGCTGCTCCCCAGTGAGGTGATGATCTCCACTGATGTGCTGCTCCCCACGGAGGTGATGTGCTGCTCCCCACAGAGGTGATGTGCTGCTCCCCACAGAGGTGATGTGCTGCTCCCCACAGAGGTGATGTGCTGCTCCCCACAGAGGTGATGTGCTGCTCCCCACAGAGGTGATGTGCTGCTCCCCACAGAGGTGATGTGCTGCTCCCCACAGAGGTGATGTGCTGCTCCCCACAGAGGTGATGTGCTGCTCCCCACAGAGGTGATGTGCTGCTCCCCACAGAGGTGATGTGCTGCTCCCCACAGAGGTGATGTGCTGCTCCCCACAGAGGTGATGTGCTGCTCCCCACAGAGGTGATGTGCTGCTCTCCACTGATGTGCTGCTCCCCACGGAGGTGATGTGCTGCTCCCCGCGGAGGTGATGTGATGATCTCCACTGATGTGCTGCTCTCCACTGATGTGCTGCTCCCCACGGACGTGATGTGCTGCTTCCCACTGATGTGCTGCTCCCCACAGAGGTGATGTGCTGCTCCCCACGGAGGTGATGCGCTGCTCCCCACGGAGGTGATGCGCTGCTCCCCACGAAGGTGATGCGCTGCTCCCCATGGAGGTGATGCGCTGCTCCCCACGGAGGTGATGTGCTGCTCCCCACGGAGGTGATGTGCTGCTCTCCACTGATGTGCTGCTCCCCACGGAGGTGATGTGCTGCTCCCCACGGAGGTGATGTGATGATCTCCACTGATGTGCTGCTCCCCACGGACGTGATGTGCTGCTTCCCACTGATGTGCTGCTCCCCACGGAGGTGATGTGCTGCTCCCCACGGAGGTGATGCGCTGTTCCCCACGGAGGTGATGCGCTGCTTTCCACTGATGTGCTGCTCCCCACGGAGGTGATGTGCTGTTCCCCACGGAGGTGATGCACTGCTCCCCACGGAGGTGATGCGCTGCTCTCCACTGATGTGCTGCTCCCCATGGAGGTGATGCGCTGCTCCCCACTGATGTGCTGCTCCCCACGGAGGTGATGCGCTGCTCTCCACTGATATGCTGCTCCCCACGGAGGTGATGCTCCCCACTGATGTGCTGCTCCCCACGGAGGTGATGCGCTGCTCTCCACTGATGTGCTGCTCCCCATGGAGGTGATGCTCCCCACTGATGTGCTGCTCCCCACGGAGGTGATGCGCTGCTCTCCACTGATGTGCTGCTCCCCACGGAGGTGGTGCATTGCTCCCCACTGATGTGCTGCTCCCCACTGATGTGCTGCTCTCCACTGAGGTGATGCGCTGCTCCCCACGGAGGTGATGCGCTGCTCCCCACGGAGGTGATGTGCTGCTCTCCACTGATTCACAATAACAGCACTGTCTTCTCTTTTTGTAACTGAACTAGTAATGCGCGCGTGCTAGCAACACTCTACCCGGCACTAATTAGATTGAATTTGGCGCCGGCCAGCCAATGGGAAGTAAATTAAACCAGATGGCTGGCGGAGGACCAAGGAAGTGTAGTGGTGTGAAAAGGGACACTAGGAACATAAGAGAAATAAAATGAAGGCGCCAGTGGCGCCCAGGATAATTTGCGCTCTGCTCATCTGTCTGATAGACACCAAGGCCTTAATTTATCAAAGGGCTTGCGGACCTGATCCGACACTGCAGATAAGGTCCACAAGACCTCGCTAAATGCGGAGAGCAATACGCTCTCCGCATTTAACATTGCACCAGCAGCTCACAAGAGCTGCTGGTGCAACGCCGCCCCCTGCTGACTCGCAGCCAATTGGCCACCAGCAGGGAGGTGTCAATCAACCCGTTCGTACTCCAAGGAAGCATCCAAGGAAATTTGGAAATAATTGTGCTTTATACAAAAAATCATAACCACCATAAAAAGGGTGGGCCTCATGGACAATATGAAAGAAATTAATTTATCAGATAAGTTCTTACATAAATTATGTTCTTTCATGTAATTGGCAAGAGTCCATGAGCTAGTGACATATGGGATATCAATACCCAAGATGTGGAGTCTTCCACTCAAGAGTCACTAGAGAGGGAGGGAATAAAAATAAAAACAGCCATATTTTGCTGAAAAAATTAATCCACAACCCAAAAAAATAAGTTTATTTTCATGTTTGAAATAAAAAAACTTAAATCAAAAAGCAGAAGAATCAAACTGAAACAGCTGCCTGAAGAACTTTTCTACCAAAAACTGCTTCCGAAGAAGCAAATACATAAAAATGGTAGAATTTAGTAAATGTATGCAAAGAGGACCAAGTCGCCGCTTTGCAAATCTGATCAACTGAAGCTTCATTCCTAAAAGCCCACAAAGTGGAGACTGATCTAGTAGAATGAGCTGTAATTCTCTGAGGCGGGGCCTGACCCGACTCCAAATAAGCTTGATGAATCAAAAGTTTAAACCAAGAAGCCAAGGAAATAGCAGAAACAGAAAACAGAAAGAGCGGAGATATGTCCTTTCAAGGAACTTGCAGACAAACCCTTATCCAAACCATCCTGAAGGAACTGTAAAATTCTAGGAATTCTAAAAGAATGCCAGGAGAATTTATGAGAAGAACACCATGAAATGTAAGTCTTCCAAACTCTATAATAAATCTTTCTAGAGACAGATTTACGAGCTTGTAACATAGTATTAATCACTGAGTCAGAGAAACCTCTATGATTTAGAACTAAGCGTTCAATTTCCATACCTTCAAATTTAATGAATTGAGATCCTGATGGAAAAACGGACCATGAGACAGTAGGTCAGGCCGTAACTGAAGTGGCCAAGGAGGGCAACTGGACATCCGAACCAGATCCGCATACCAAACCTGTGTGGCCATGCTGGAGCCACCAGCAACACAAAAGACTGTTCCATGATGATTTTGGAGATCACTCTTGGAAGGAGAACTAGAGGCGGGAAGATGTAAGCAGGTTGATAACACCAAGGAAGTGTCAGCGCATCCACTGCTTCCGCCTGAACATCCCTGGACCTGGACAGGTATCTGGGAAGTTTCTTGTTTAGATGAGAGGCCATGAGATCTATCTCTGGAAGCCCCCATATCTGAACAATCTGAGAAAACACATCTGGATGGAGAGACCACTCCCTTGGATGTAAAGTCTGGCGGCTGAGATAATCCGCCTCCCAATTGTCTACACTTGGGATATGCACCGCAGAGATTAGACAGGAGCTGGATTCCACCCAGACAAGTATCCAAGATACTTCTTTCATAGCTTGGCGACTGTGAGTCCCACCCTGATGATTGACATAAGCCACAGTTGTGATCTTGGGGGGTAGTTATCAAGCCGTCAACCTCAAATACGCTGGAATTCCGCAGCGTATTTGTGGCGAGGCTGATTCGCCTTAGTTATCAAAGGCTCGAGACCGGCAAAAGTAGAATTTTGTGACGTAAGCTTCGATCCGCCGGACTCAGTCCGACACAGATCGATTCTTACGTCACTCCAGATGTTCCGCACACAAGTGCGGCACATTCTCACTACTTTTGCTAGCTATCAAAAAACTAGCAGGTACGCTCGGCACTTTTACGGCCCAGCGTACCTGGTTTTCAATCCGCCACCCCTGGAGGCGGCGGATCCCATAGGAATCAATGGGAGTCTGACCATAGCGAAAGTACAAGTTCGCTGCTGACAGACATCCCATTGATTTCTATGGGAGCTGTCTACACCTAACACCCTAACATGTACCCAGAGTCTAAACACCACTAATCTGTCCCCCCTACACCGCCGCAACTAAATAAAGTTATTACCCCCTAAACCGCCACTCCCGGAGCCCACCGCAAGCTACTCTATACATATTAACCCCTAAACCGCCGCTCCCGGAGCCCACCGCAACTATAATAAATGTATTAACCCCTAAACCGCCGCTCCCTGAACCCGCCGCAACCTATATTAAATGTATTAACCCCTAATCTGCCCCCCCTACACCGTCGCCACCTATAATAAATTTATTAACCCCTATCCTGCCCCCCACTACGCCGCCGCCACTGTAATAAAATTATTAACCCCTAAACCTAAGTCTAACCCTAACCCTAACGCCCCCTAACTTAAATATTAATTAAATACATCTAAATAAATTAACTCTTATTAACTAAATGAATCCTATTTAAAACTAAATACTTACCTTTAAAATAAACCCTAATATAGCTACAATATAAATAATAATTATATTGTAGCTATCTTAGGATTTATATTTATTTTACAGGTACCTTTCAATTTATTTTAACCATGTACAATAGCTATTAAATAGTTATTAACTATTTAATAGCTTACCTAGCTAAAATAAAGAGAAATGTACCTGTGAAATAAATCCTAACCTAAGTTACAATTACACCTAACACTACACTATACTTTAATAAATTATTCCTATTTAAAAATAAATACTTACCTGTAAAATAAACCCTAAGATAGCTACAATGTAATTAATACTTATATTATAGCTATCTTAGGATTTATATTTAGTTTACAGGTAACTTTGTATTTATTTTAGCTAGTTAGAATAGTTATTAAATAGTTATTAACTATTTAATAACTACCTAGCTAAAAGAAATACAAAATTACCTGTAAAATAAATCCTAACTTAAGTTACAATTAAACCTAATACTACACTATCATTAAATTAATTAAATAAACTACCTACAAATAACTACAATGAAATACAATTACATAAACTAACTAAAGTACAAAAAATAAAAAAAGCTAAGTTACAAAAAATAAAAAATTAAGTTACAAACATGTTAAAAATATTACAACAATTTTAAGCTACTTACACCTAATCTAAGCCCCCTAATAAAATAACAAACCCCCCCAAAATAAAAAAAATCCCTACCCTATTCTAAATTACATAAATTTCAAAGCTCTTTTACCTTACCAGCCCTTAAAAGGGCCATTTGTGGGGGCATGCCCCAAAAAGTTCAGCTCTTTTGCCTGTAAAAGAAAAATACAACCCCCCCCCAACATTAAAACCCACCACCCACATACCCCTAATCTAACCCAAACCCCCCTTACAAAAACCTAACACTAATCCCCTGAAGATCATCCTACCTTGAGTCGTCTTCACTCAGCCGAGCCACCGATGGAACTGAAGAGGACATCCGGAGCGGAAGAAGTTAATCCTCCAAGCGGCGCTGAAGAAATCTTCCATCCGATGAAGTCATCATCCAGGCGGCGCTGAAGAAGTCTTCGATCCGGCCGATGTCATCTTCAAAGAGGCGCTGAAGAGGTCTTCTATCCGGGCGAAGTCATCTTCCAAGCCGGGTCTTGAATCTTCCTTCCGCCGACGCGGAACCACCTTCTTCACCGACGGACTACGACGAATGACGGCTCCTTTAAGGGACGTCATACAAGATGGCGTCCCCTCAATTCCGATTGGCTGATAGGATTCTATCAGCCAATCGGAAATAAGGTAGGAAAAATCTGATTGGCTGATGGAATCAGCCAATCAGATTGAGCTCGCATTCTATTGGCTGTTCTGATCAGCCAATAGAATGCAAGCTCAATCTGATTGGATCAGCCAATCGGATTGAACTTGAATCTGATTGGCTGATTCCATCAGCCAATCAGATTTTCCTACCTTAATTCCGATTGGCTGATAGAATCCTATCAGCCAATCGGAATTGAGGGGACGCCATCTTGGATGACGTCCCTTAAAGGAGCCGTCATTCGTCGTAGTCCGTCGGTGAAGAAGGTGGTTCCGCGTCGGCGGAAGGAAGATTCAAGACCCGGCTTGGAAGATGACTTCGCCCGGATAGAAGACCTCTTCAGCGCCTCTTTGAAGATGACATCGGCCAGATCGAAGACTTCTTCAGCGCCGCCTGGATGATGACTTCATCGGATGGAAGATTTCTTCAGCGCCGCTTGGAGGATTAACTTCTTCCGCTCCGGATGTCCTCTTCAGTTCCATCGGTGGCTCGGCTGAGTGAAGACGACTCAAGGTAGGATGATCTTCAGGGGATTAGTGTTAGGTTTTTGTAAGGGGGGTTTGGGTTAGATTAGGGGTATGTGGGTGGTGGGTTTTAATGTTGGGGGGGGTTGTATTTTTCTTTTACAGGCAAAAGAGCTGAACTTTTTGGGGCATGCCCCCACAAATGGCCCTTTTAAGGGCTGGTAAGGTAAAAGAGCTTTGAAATTTATGTAATTTAGAATAGGGTAGGGATTTTTTTTATTTTGGGGGGCTTTGTTATTTTATTAGGGGGCTTAGATTAGGTGTAAGTAGCTAAAATTGTTGTAATATTTTTAACATGTTTGTAACTTAATTTTTTATTTTTTGTAACTTAGCTTTTTTTATTTTTTGTACTTTAGTTAGTTTATGTAATTGTATTTCATTGTAGTTATTTGTAGGTAGTTTATTTAATTAATTTAATGATAGTGTAGTATTAGGTTTAATTGTAACTTAAGTTAGGATTTATTTTACAGGTAATTTTGTATTTCTTTTAGCTAGGTAGTTATTAAATAGTTAATAACTATTTAATAACTATTATAACTAGCTAAAATAAATACAAAGTTACCTGTAAAATAAATATAAATCCTAAGATAGCTAGAATATAATTATTATTTATATTGTAGCTACCTTAGGGTTTATTTTACAGGTAAGTATTTAGTTTTAAATAGGAATAATTTATTAAAGTATAGTGTAGTGTTAGGTGTAATTGTAACTTAGGTTAGTTTTTATTTTACAGGTTAATTTCAGTTTATTTTAGCTAGGTAAGCTATTAAATAGTTAATAACTATTTAATAGTTATTGTACATGGTTAAAATAAATTGAAAGGTACCTGTAAAATAAATATAAATCCTAAGATAGCTAGAATATAATCATTATTTATATTGTAGCTATATTAGGGTTTATTTTATAAGTAAGTATTTAGTTTTAAATAGGATTCATTTAGTTAATAAGAGTTAATTTATTTAGATGTATTTAATTAATATTTAAGTTAGGGGGGCGTTATGGTTAGGGTTAGACTTAGGTTTAGGGGTTAATCATTTTATTACAGTGGCGGCGGCGTAGTGGGGGGCAGGATAGGGGTTAATAAATTTATTATAGGTTGCGGCGGGTTCATGGAGCGGCGGTTTAGGGGTTAAACTATTTAGTTGCGGAGAGGTGCGGGATCAGCAGGATAGGGGTTAATAATTTTATAATAGAGGGCGACGGTATAGGGGGGCAGGATAGGGGTTACTAGGTATAATGTAGGTGGCAGCGGTGTCCGGGAGCGGCGGTTTAGGGGTTAATACATTTATAAGACTTGCGGCGGGGTCTAGGAGCGGCGGTTTAGGGGTTAATACATTTATAAGACTTGCGGCGGGGTCTAGGAGCGGCGGTTTAGGGGTTAATACATTTATAAGACTTGCGGTGGGGTCTAGGAGCGGCGGTTTAGGGGTTAGTAACTTTATTTAGTTGCGGGGGCCTCCGGGGGCGCCGGTATAGGGGGTAGAACAGTGTAGTTTAGTGTGAGTGCTTAGTGACAGGCTAGCAATAAAGCTGGGAAAAAGCCGAAGGGCAGCGAGATCGGATGAGTGATAACTGTCACAGTCCGCTGCTCATCGCCCCGCGGCTTTTTGACAGCTTTATTTGATAACTTAGGCGAACGTATTCAAGGTCCGCGGCGGCGAAGGTAGGCGAGCTTAGGCGGACGTATTGGGCCGGCGAAGCCAGAAAAGTAGACGGCTTGATAACTACCCCCCCTTGTCTGTCTGAAAACAAATGAATGGTTCTTTCTTCAACAGAGGCCAGAACTGAAGAGCCCTGAGAATTGCACGGAGTTCTAACATATTTATTGGTAATCTCGCCTCTTGAGATTTCCAAACCCCTTGTGCTGTCAGAGATCCCGAAACAGCTCCCCAACCTGAAAGACTCGTATCTGTTGTGATCACAGTCCAAGTTGGGCGAACAAAAGAAGACCCTTGAACCAAACGATGGTGATCTATCCACCATGTCAGAGGGTGTCGTACATTAATTGGGATTCAAGGATATTAATTGTGATATCTTTGTATAATCCCTGCACCATTGATTCAGTATACAAAGCTGTAGAGGTCTCGTGTGAAAACGAACAAAGGGGATCGCGTCCGATGCTGCAGTCATGAGACCTAAAACTTCCATGCACATAGCCACTGAAGGGAACGACAGACTGAAGGAGCTGGCATGCTGCGACCAATTTTAAACGTCTCTTGTTTGTTAGAGACAGAGTCATGGACACTGAATCTATCTGGAAGCCTAAAAAAGTGACCCTTGTCTGAGGAATCAAGAAACTTTTTGGTAAATTGATCCTCCAACCATGTTTCCTAAGAAACAACATTAGTTGATTTGTGTGAGATTCTGCAGTATGTAAAGACTGAGATAGTACCAAGATATCGTCCAAATAAGGAAACACCGCAATACCCTGTTCTCTGATTACAGATAGTAGGGCACCCAGAACCTTTGAAAAGATTCTTGGAGCTGTTGCTAGGCCAAATGGAAGAGCAACAAATTGTTAATGCTTGTCTAGAAAAGAGAAATCTTAGCACAAACTTACTTCACCACCTCCATAGGAGGCAAAGTTTGTAAAACTGAATTGTGGGTGTGCTGAGGGGTGTATTTATAGGCATTTTGAGGTTTGGGAAACTTTGCCCCTCTTGGTAGGATTGTATATCCCATATGTCACTAGCTCATGGACTCTTGCCAATTACATGAAAGAAACTGCACCTTATGTTTTCCTTTGCTAGACATGCAGCATTACAGCACTGGAATACTCCTTAGTCCATTGTATCCTTGTTAGGTCTAGAAGCTAAATTGTAGTTTATAATTCACGCTCTCTAAAAGAGAATGTTACAATGCAATGAATAACAACAATCCTGTTAATTGCTGTCATTTGTTTTTCACTTATAAAGGGTTTTGTATGTGGCAACCTTGTATTGCTTTGTCTTTACCCTCAATAGAAAGGTTAAAAAAACTAAATAAATATGCATTTTACTGTGTTTTCATGGAAGCAGCAGATACAGTTATTTATTTATTTATAAAATATTTTACCAGGAAGGATACATTGAGATTTCTCTCATTTTCACGTATTTCCTTGGTCCACGAAACAATGCATTGATACAATAGGGTACAATAAAATACAAAAAACATAATTTATGTAAGAACTTACCTGATAAATTAATTTCTTTCATATTAGCAAGAGTCCATGAGCTAGTGACGTATGGGATATACATTCCTACCAGAAGGGGCAAAGTTTCCCAAACCTTAAAATGCCTATAAATACACCCCTCACCACACCCACAATTCAGTTTAACGAATAGCCAAGAAGTGGGGTGATAAGAAAGGAGCAAAAGCATCAAAAATAAGGAATTGGAATAATTGTTCTTTATACAAAAAAATCATAACCACCATAAAAAGGGTGGGCCTCATGGACTCTTGCTAATATGAAAGAAATTAATTTATCAGGTAAGTTCTTACATAAATTATGTTTTCTTTCATGTAATTAGCAAGAGTCCATGAGCTAGTGACATATGGGATAGCAGATACCCAAGATGTGGAACTTCCACGCAAGAGTCACTAGAGAGGGAGGGATAAAAATAAAGACAGCCAATTCCGCTGAAAAAATAATCCACAACCTATATCAAAAAGTTTTAATCTTATAATGAAAAAAACTAAAATTATAAGCAGACGAATCAAACAGAAACAGCTGACTGAAGTACTTTTCTACCAAGAACTGTTTCAGAAGAAGAAAACACATCAAAATGGTAGAATTTAGTAAAAGTATGCAAAGAAGACCAAGTTGCTGCTTTGCAAATCTGATCAACAGAAGCTTCATTCCTAAAAGCCCAGGAAGTAGAAACTGACCTAGTAGAATGAGCCGTAATCCTTTGAGGCGGAGACTTACCCGACTCCACATAAGCAAGATGAATCAAAGACTTTAACCAAGACGCCAAAGAAATGGCAGAACCCTTCTGACCTTTCTTGGAACCAGAAAAGATAACAAATAGACTGGAAGTCTTTCTAAAATCTTTAGTAGCTTCAACATAATATTTTAAAGCTCTTACTACATCCAAAGAATGTAAAGATCTTTCCTTAGAAATCTTAGGATTAGGACACAATGAAGGAACAACAATTTCTCTACTAATGTTGTTAGAATTCACAACCTTAGGTAAAAATTGAAATGAAGTCTGCAACACCACCTTATCCTGATGAAAAATCAGAAAAGGAGATTCACAAGAAAGAGCAGATAACTCAGAAACTCTTCTAGCAGAAGAGATGGCCAAAAGGAACAATACTTTCCAAGAAAGTAATTTAATGTCCAGAGAATGCATAGGCTCAAACGGAGGAGCCTGAAAAGCTTTCAAAACCAAATTAAAACTCCAAGGAGGAGAGATTGACTTAATGACAGGTTTGATACGGACCAAAGCCTGTACAAAACAATGAATATCAGGAAGATTAGCAATCTTTCTGTGAAAAAGAACAGAAAGAGCAGAGATTTGTCCTTTCAAAGAACTTGCAGACAAACCCTTATCCAAACCATCCTGAAGAAAATTCTAGGAATTCTAAAAGAATGCCAAGAGAACTTATGAGAAGAACACCAAGAAATGTAAGTCTTCCAAACTCGATAATAAATCTTTCTAGAAACAGATTTACGAGCCTGTAACATAGTATTAATCACTGAGTCAGAGAAACCTCTATGACTAAGAATCAGGCGTTCAATCTCCATACCTTCAAATTTAATGATTTGAGATCCTGATGGAAAAATGGACCTTGAGATAGAAGGTCTGGTCTTAACGGAAGTGTCCAAGGTTGGCAACTGGCCATCCGAATGAGATCCGCATACCAAAACCTGTGAGGCCATGCTAGAGCCACCAGCAGTACAAACGAACGCTCCATTAGAATTTTGGAAATCACTTTTTGAAGAAGAACTAGAGGCGGAAAGATATAGGCAGGATGATAATTCCAAGGAAGTGACAACGCATCCACTGCTTCCGTCTGAGGATCCCTGGATCTGGACAGATACCTGGGAAGTTTCTTGTTTAGATGAGAGGCCATCAGATCTATTTCTGGAAGTCCCCAGATTTTAACAATCTGAAAAAATACCTCTGGGTGAAGAGACCATTCGCCCAGATGTAACGTCTGGCGACTGAGATAATCCGCTTCCCAATTGTCTACACCTGGGATATGAACCGCAGAAATTAGACAAGAGTTGGATTCCGCCCATACAAGTATCCGAGATACTTCTTTCATAGCTTGAGGACTGTGAGTCCCAACTTGATGATTGACATACACCACGGTTGTGACATTGTCTGTCTGAAAACAAATAAACGATTCTCTCTTCAGAAGAGGCCAGAACTGAAGAGCTCTGAAAATCGCACAGAGTTCCAAAATGTTGATTGGTAATCTCGCCTCCTGAGATTCCCAAACCCCCTGCGCTGTCAGAGATCCCCATACAGCTCCCCAACCTGAAAGACCCGCATCTGTTGAGATCACAGTCCAGGTTGGACGAACAAAAGAGACCCCTTGAATTAAACGATGGTGATCCAACCACCAAGTTAGAGAAGATCGAAAGTTGAAGCTGCAGCAACATCAGCCAAAGAGCTAGCAGGTCTAAGAAGATTACCTGAACATAAATAAGCTCTCCTTAGAAAGCTTCCTATCTAAAGGATCCTTAAAGGAAGTACTATCTGCCGTAGGAATAGTAGTACGTTTAGCAAGAGTAGAGATAGCCCCATCAACTTTGGGGATTTTGTCCCAAAACTCTAATCTATCAGATGGCACAGGGTACAATTTCTTAAACCTTGGAGAAGGAGTAAATGAAGTACCCAGACTATTCCATTCCCTAGAAATCACTTCTGAAATAGCACCAGGAACTGGAAAAACTTCTGGAATAACCACATGAGGTTTATAAACCGAATTTAAACGTTTAGCAGTTTTAGTATCAAGAGGACTAGACTTCTCCATATCTAATGCAATCAATACTTCTTTAAGTAATGAACGAATAAACTCCATTTTAAATAAATATGAAGATTTATCAGTATCAATATCTGAGGCAGAATCTTCTGAACCAGAAAAATCCTCATCAGAAACAGATAAGTCAGAATGATGGCAGTCACCTAAAAATTCATCTGAAATGTGAGAAGTTTTGAAAGACCTTTTACGTTTACTGGAAGGAGGAATAACAGACAGAGCCTTCCTAATAGAATTAGAAACAAATTCTTTTACATTAACAGGAACATCCTGAACAATAGGTAAAGGATTATTACTAATGGAAACACAATCTGCATTGGAAAGTTTATCATGACAGCTTTCACAAACTACAGCTGGAGGAACAGTTACCACAAGTTTACAACATATGCACTTAACTTTGGTAGAACCAGCATCAGGCAGCGTCTGTCCATTAGTGGATTTTGATCCAGGGTCAGGATGAGACATCTTGCAATATGTAATAGAAAAAACAACATATAAAGCAAAATTATCAAATTCCTTAAATGACAGTTTCAGGAATGGGAAAGAATGCAAAATAATAAGCTTCTAGAAACCAGAAGCAATGAAAAGAAAATGTTTAAATAATGTGAGTAAAAGAGACGCCCACATTTTTTTGGCGCAAAAAAATGTCTGAATACGCATGCGTAACAAAATACAACTTCCGGCGTAAATTACGTCGCCGGAAATGACAACATTTTTAGCGCCAAATAAAGTTTGCGCCAAAAATGACGTAATAAAAAGAAACATTTTCTGCCCCCGCGAGTCTAACAGCATGCAGGAAAAAATGGCCAAATGAAATTTTTCAAGGTAAGAAAAAATAAATAAATGCATTATCCCAATAATGAAACTGACAGTCTGTATTGAAAAGGAATACTGATTATCCTGAATCAAGGCAAATATAAGTTTATAGACATATATTTAGAACTTTACATATAAAGTGCCCAACCATAGCGCAGAGTGTCACAAAAAATAAGACTTACTTACCCCCGGACACTCCTCTACATGAAGTAGATAGCCAAACCAGTACTGAAACGAGAATCAGTAGAGGTAGTGGTATATAAGAGTATATCATCGATCTGAAAAGGGAGGTAGGAGAAGAAATCTCTATGACCGATAACAGAGAACCTATGAAATAGATCCCCTAGAGGTAGTTATCACGGCAACTAACACAAACTACAGCTGGAGGAACAGTTACCACAAGTTTACAACAAATGCACTTAACTTTGGTAGAACCAGCATCAGGCAGCGTCTGTCCACTAGTGGATTCTGATCCAGGGTCAGGATGAGACATCTTGCAATATGTAACAGAAAAAACAACATATAAAGCAAAATTATCAAATTCCTTAAATGACAGTTTCAGGAATGGGAAAGAATGCAAAATAACAAGCTTCTAGAAACCAGAAGCAATGAAAAAGTGAGGCTTAAATAATGTGAGGAAAAAAGTGGAACAAAAAAGACGCCCACATTTTTTGGCGCCAAGAATGACGCCCACATTATTGGCGCCAAATACAACGCCCATATTTTTGGCGCCAAGTATGACGCCACATCCTCTAACGTCGAAACCGACGTTCACATTTTTTGGCGCAAAAAAGTCTGAATACACATGCGTCAAAAATGACGTTAACAGAATACAACTTCCGGCGTCAACTACGGTGCCGAAGATGACAAAATTTTGCGGCAAAAAAGTATGCGCCAAGATTGAAACAATAAAAAGAAACATTTTCTGCCCCCGCGAGCCTAACAGCCCGCAGGAAAAAAATAGTCAATTGAAAATTTTCAGGGTAAGAAAAAATATTTTATTCATATGCATTATCCCAAATAATGAAACTGAGAGTCTGAATATAAGGAATACTGATTATCATGAATCATGGCAAAAATAAGTTTAAAGACATATATTTAAAACTTTACATATAAAGTGCCCAACCATAGCTTAGAGTGTCACAAAAGTGTCACACTCATCTACATATAGTAGAAAGACAAACCAGTACTGAAACGAGAATCAGTAGAGGTAATGGTATATAAGAGTATATCGTCGATCTGAAAAGGGAGGTAGGAGAAGAAATCTCTACGACCGATAACAGAGAACCTATGAAATAGATCCCGTAGAGGAAGACCATGGTATTCAAATAGGCAATACTCTCTTCACGTCCCTCTGACATTCACTGCACTCTGAGAGGAAAACCGGGCTTCAACCTGCTGCGAAGCGCATATCAACGTAGAATCTAGCACAAACTTACTTCACCACCTCCATGGGAGGCAAAGTTTGTAAAACTGAATTGTGGGTGTGGCGAGGGGTGTATTTATAGGCATTTTAAGGTTTGGGAAACTTTGCCCCTCCTGGTAGGAATGTATATCCCATATGTCACTAGCTCATGGACTCTTGCTAATTACATGAAAGAAACAATAATAATACACAATATATGCAAACATTTAACATAGAACAGGTAGGAAATATATAATCAACCATGACAGGTGCATTCTGTTTTGAGATATGTAGAGAGGGATCTCTTAAAGGATTTTAGGCTTGGGGAAGGTTTGGAAGTGTGCGGGAGGTTGTTCCATAATGGTGCTCTGTAGGAAAAGGAGGATCGAGCTGCTTTTATTGTAAAACATGACAAATAATTAATATTTCTGAAGACTGTCTAATATGTCTAAATACAGATATTTCACTTATCTGATAATATTAATTTATACAAAATTAATTTGTTTAAATATTTAAAACAATTAAATGCAACCATGAAAGATTGTTTAGATGATCATATTGAATTTGTGTATAATTTTCATTAATTGAAAGTGTGATTTGAATTTTTTTTTTTTTTATATAATAATTTATATTTAGGTCAAGAGCATAATACGGCATACAAATGACATGGCAAACTGCAGGGATACAGAATACAACAAGCAAAAAATACATATGGTTAGATATACCTGCAACATCACAAACCAGTTGGAATACATACTAGACTTAACCTCACTATTTTATATTTTTTCTAGCTTAATAACATGAATTAACCCAGAATGGTAATAAGCATAAATATCATGGGCCCGATCTGATATGCAGCATCGCCCGCAAAAGCCGGCGACGCCAAATTTTGCACTGGTTTGGTATCACATATACGGCGTAACCTAGAAGTTACGTTCATATATTTTTGCCTTCGGCCGTAGTTTTTTGGCCCATAGACAGGTTTGGTATCCAATATACAGCGTAAGGACTTACGTGGCGAAAATGGAGAAATCTTACTCCATTTTCACCTCGCCACAAATTGCAGGCGTAGTAAGCCTTACGCTGAGTATTGGAGCCCCGTAGCTCCCTAAACTGCCTGCAAAATAAAACCTAACACCTAACATATGCACAATGTCTATCTACCTGTCAACCGCATTCCCCCGCCGCAATCCCTAATAAAGTGTTTAACCCCTAAACCACCGCTCCCGGACCCCGCCGCCACCTACATTAAATGTCTAACCCCCTAATGTGATCCCCCTACACCACCGCCACCTGCATTAAAAGTATTAACCCCTAATGTAATCCCCCTACACCGCCGCCTTCTATATTAAAATTATTACCCCCTAATGTGAGCCCCCTACCCTGCCACCACCTATTTTAACTACATTACCCCCTAATATAATCCCCCTACACCACCGCCACCTATATTAACTACATTACCCCCTAATGTGAGCCCCCTACCCTGCCGCCACCTACATTATATGTACTACCCCCTAATCTGACCCCCTTACACTGCCGCCACCTATATTAAAATTATTAACCCCTAATCTAATCCCCCTACACCGCCACCACCTATATTAAAATTATTAACCCCTAATCTAATCCCCCTACACCGCCGCCACATATATTAACTATATTACCCCCTAATATGATCCCCCTACACCGCCGCCACCTATTTTAACTACATTACCCCCTAATCTAATCCCCCTACACCGCCGCCACCTATATTAAAATGATTAACCCCTAATCTAATCCCCCTACACCGCTGCCACCAATAATAAATGTATTACCCCCTAAAATACTAAAATGTCCCTACCCTAAACTAAATTACAAATAGCCCTGAAAAGGGCCTTTTGCAGGGCATTGTCCCAAAGTAACCAGCTCTATTACCAGCCCTTAAAAGGGCCTTTTGCGGGGCATTGCCCCAAAGTAACCCGCTCTATTACCAGCCCTTAAAAGGGCCTTTTGCGGGGCATTGCCCCAAAGTAATCAGCTCTTTTACCTGTAATCTGACCCCCCTACACCGCCGCCACCTATATTAAATATATTAACCCCTAATCTAATCCCCCTACACCGCCGCCACCTATATTAACCCTAATTATATTAGGGTTAATATAGTTATTATATTATATATATTATTAATATAGTTAATAATTAATATAGTTATTATATTATATATATTAACTATATTAACCCTATCTAACCCTAACACCCCTAACTTAATTATTATTGCAATAAATCTAAATAATATTAATCGTATTAACTAAAATATTCCTATTTAAAACTAAATACTTACCTATAAAATAAACCTTAAGATAGCTACAATATAATTAATAATTACATTGTAGCTATTTTAGGGTTTATATTTATTTTACAGGTAACTTGGTATTTATTTTAACTAGGTACAATAGCTATTAAATAGTTAATAACTATTTAATAGCTACCTAGTTAAAATAATTACCAATTTACCTGTAAAATAAATCCTAACCTAAGTTACAAATACACCTACACTATCAAATTAATTAAATAAACTACAATTATCTAAACTAAAATATAATTAAATACACTAAACTAAATTACAAAAAACAAACACTAAATTACAAAAAATAAAAAAAGATTACAAGAATTTTAAGCTAATTACACCTAATCTAAGCCCCCTAATAAAATAACAAAGCCCCCCAAAATAAAAAAAAATGTCCCTAACCTAAACTAAATTACAAAAAGTAATCAGCTCTATTACCAGCCCTTAAAAGGGCCTTTTGTGGGGCATTGCCCCAAAGTAATAAGCTCTTTTACCTGTGAAAATAAAAGAACACCACCCCATTACAACCCACCACCCACACACCCCTACTCTAAAACCCACCCTATCCCCCCTTAAAAAAACCTAAGTCTAACCCCCAAGTGCTCCTTACCTGTCCTGAAGACCGGCGTAGACGGTCCTGTTCCAGGCGGAGAAGTCTTCTTCCAGGCGGAAGTCTTCTACCAGGCGGATTAGAATAGCCAATAGAATTACAGTAGCTCTTATTCTATTGGCTAATCAAATCAGCCAATAGAATTAAAGTAGCTTTCATCCGATAGGCTGATTTGAATTTGAAGGCTCAAATCAGCCAATAGGAATTAAAGGGATGCCATTTTTAATCGCGTACCTTGAATTCCGATTCAGTGTACGGCGGCGATCGTATGAAGAGGATCCTCCACGCTCCATGCCTCCGGTCTTCAGTTCCAGATAGGACGGTCTTCAGCTCCGCGGTCATCGGTCTTCAACTCCTCCGCTCCGGCTGGTTCTTGGAAGAAGAAGAGGTCGCCGCCTGGAAGAAGACTTCTCCGCCTGGAACAGGACCTTCTCCGCCGGTTGTTCTTTTTTTTCACAGGTAAAAGAGCTGATTACTTTGGGGCAATGCCCCACAAAAGACCCTTTTAAGGGCTGGTAATAGTGCTGATTAATTTTTGTAATTTAGTTTAGGGACTTTTTTTATTTCGGGGGGGGCTTTGTTATTTTATTAGGGGGCTTAGATTAGGTGTAATTAGCTTAAAATTCTTGTAATCTTTTTTTATTTTTTATAATTTAGTGTTTGTTTTTGTAATTTAGTTTAGTGTATTTAATTATATTTTAGTTTAGATAATTGTGGTTTAATAAATTTATTGATAGTGTAGGTGTATTTGTAACTTAGGTTAGGATTTATTTTACAGGTAAATTGGTAATTATTTTAACTAGGTAGCTATTAAATAGTTATTAACTATTTAATAGCTATTGTACCTAGTTAAAATAAATACCAAGTTACCGGTAAAATAAATATAAACCCTAAAATAGCTACAATGTTATTATTAATTATATTGTAGCTATCTTAAGGTTTATTTTATAGGTATTTAGTTTTAAATAGGAATATTTTAGTTAATAAGATTAATATTATTTGGATTTATTGCAATAATAAT
This sequence comes from Bombina bombina, assembly GCF_027579735.1. NCBI lineage: Eukaryota > Metazoa > Chordata > Amphibia > Anura > Bombinatoridae > Bombina > Bombina bombina. The sequence goes on from NC_069503.1 coordinate 30,611,546, forward strand.
TAAGTTAGGGGTGTTAGGGTTAGATAGGGTTAATATAGTTAATATATATAATAACTATATTAATTATTAACTATATTAATAATATATATAATATAATAACTATATTAACCCTAATATAATTAGGGTTAATATAGTTAATATAGGTGGCGGTGGTGTAGGGGGTCAGATTAGGGGTTAATATATTTAATATAGGTGGCGGCGGTGTAGGGGGGTCAGATTACATGTAAAAGAGCTGATTACTTTGGGACAATGCCCCGCAAAAGGCCCTTTTAAGGGCTGGTAATAGAGCTGGTTACTTTAGGGCAATGCCCGCAAAAGGCCCTTTTAAGGGCTGGTAATAGAGCTGGTTACTTTAGGGCAATGCCCGCAAAAGGCCCTTTTAAGGGCTGGTAATAGAGCTGGTTACTTTGGGACAATGCCCTGCAAAAACAAAATTTATGCTTACCAGATAAATTTCTTTCTCTTGTGGTGTATCCAGTCCACGGGTTCATCCATTACTTGTGGGATATTCTCCTTCCCAACAGGAAGTTGCAAGAGGACACCCACAGCAGAGCTGTCTATATAGCTCCTTCCCTAACCCCCACCTCCAGTCATTCGACCGAAGACAAGTAAGAAAAAGGAGAAACTATAGGGTGCAGTGGTGACTGTAGTTTTAAAAATAAAAAACACCTGCCTTAAAGTGACAGGGCAGGCCATGGACTGGATACACCACAAGAGAAAGAAATTTATCAGGTAAGCATAAATTTTGTTTTCTCTTGTAAGGTGTATCCAGTCCACGGGTTCATCCATTACTTGTGGGATACCAATACCAAAGCTTTAGGACACGGATGAAGGGAGGGACAAGGCAGGCACTTAAACGGAAGGCACCACTGCCAGTAAGAACTTTCTCCCAAAAATAGCCTCCGAGGAAGCAAAAGTATCAAATTTGTAGAATTTAGAAAAAGTATGAAGCGAAGACCAAGTCGCCGCCTTACAAATCTGTTCAACAGAGGCCTCATGTTTAAAAGCCCATGTGAAAGCTACCTCTCTAGTAGAATGAGCTGTAATTCTTTCAGGAGGCTGCTGGCCAGCAGTCTCATAAGCTAAACGGATTATGCTTCTCAGCCAAAAAGAAAGAGAAGTTGCCGAAGCCTTTTGGCCTCTCCTCTTTCCAGAGTAGACAACAAGCAATGCAGATGTTTGACAAAAATCTTTAGTAGCTTGCAAATAAAACTTTAAAGCACGAACCACGTCAAGATTGTGTAACAGACGTTCCTTCTGGAACATCTGCCAGACGCTTGTGCAAAAGAATAGACAGAGCAGAAATCTGTCCCTTTAAGGAACTAGCTAATAATCCCTTTTCCAATCCTTCTTGGATAAAGGATAATATCATAGGAATCCTGACCTTACTCCATGAGTAACCCTTGGATTCAAACCAATGAAAATATTTACACCATATCTTATGATAGATTTTCCTGGTGACAGGCTTTCGAGCCTGAATCAAGGTATCAATGACCGACTCGGAGAAACCATGTTTCGGTAAAATCAAGCGTTCAATCTCCAAGCAGTCAGACGCAGAGAAATTAGATTTGGATGTTTGGATGGACCTTGGAGTAGAAGGTCCTGCCTCAGCGGCAGAGTCCATGGTGGAAAGGATGACATGTCCACCAGATCTGCATACCAAGTCCTGCGTGGCCACGCAGGTGCTATCAAAATTACCAAAGCTCTCTCCTGCTTGATCTTGGCAATCAGACGAGGGAGGAGAGGAAATGGTGGAAACACATAAGGCAGGCTGAAGGACCAGGGCACTGCTAGAGCATCTATCAGCGCTGCCTGGGGATCCCTTGACCTGGAAGCTTGGCGTTCTGACGAGACGCCATCAGATCCAGTTCTGGTTTGCCCCATAGTTGAATCAGCTGGGCAAATACCTCCGGATGGAGCTCCCACTCCCCCGGATGAAAAGTCTGTCGACTTAGAAAGTCTGCCTCCCAGTTCTCTACTCCTGGGATATGGATAGCTAAGAGATGGCAAGAGTGAGCCTCTGCCCATAGAATTATCTTGGAAACCTCCATCATTGCCAGGGGGCTCCTTGTTCCCCCCTGATGGTTTATATAGGCTACAGTTGTGATATTGTCCGACTGAAATCTGATTAAACTGACCGCAGCTAGTTGAGGCCAAGCCTGAAGAGCATTGGATATTGCTCTTAGTTCCAGAATGTTTATCGGAAGGAGGGCTTCCTCCTGAGTCCACGAACCCTGAGCCTTCAGGGAGTTCCAGACTGTGCCCCAGCCCAGAAGGCTGGCATCTGTCGTTACTATAGTCCACTCTGGCCTGCGGAAACTCATTCCCCTGGACAGATGGACCCGAGATAACCACCAGAGAAGAGAATCATCCCTGGTCTCTTAATCCAGATTTAACCGAGGAGACAAATCTGTGTAGTCCCCATCCTACTGTTTGAGCATGCAAAGTTGCAGTGGTCTGAGATGTAGGTGGGCAAACGGAACTATGTCCATTGCTGCTACCATTAAGCCGATCATTTCCATAAACTGAGCCACTGACGGCCGAGAAGTGGATTGAAGAACACGGCAGGAAGTTAGTAGCTTTGATATCCTGACCTCTGTCAGAAAGATTTTCATTTCTACTAAATCTATCAGAGTTCCTAGGAAGGAAACTCTTGTGAGAGGAGAGAGAGAACTCTTTTCTTTGTTCACCTTCCACCCGTGAGACCTCAGGAAGGCCAGAACAATGTCCGTATGGGACTTGGCGATTTGAAAAGTTGATGCCTGGATCAGAATATCGTCTAGGTAAGGAGCCACCGCTATGCCCCATGGCCTTAGAACCTCCAGTAGGGACCCTAGAACCTTCGTAAAGATTCTTGGCGCCGTGGCTAACCAGAAGGGAAGAGCCACAAACTGGTAATGCCTGTCTAGGAAGGCGAACCTGAGGAACTGATGATGATCTCTGTGAATCGGAATGTGGAGATAAGCATCCTTTAAGTCCACGCTAGTCATATATTGACCCTCCTGGATCATAGGGAGGATGGTTCGGATTGTCTCCATCTTGAAGGATGGGACCCTGAGAAATTTGTTTAGGATCTTGAGATCCAAGATTGGTCTGAAAGTTCCCTCTTTTTTGGGAACTATAAACAGATTTAAATAGAAACCCTGCCCCTGTTCCTCCCTTGGAACTGGGTGGATCACCCCCATAACCAGTAGGTCTTGAACGCAATGTAAGAATGCCTCTCTCTTTATCTGGTTTGCAGATAGTTGTGAGAGATGAAATCTCCCCTTTGGAGATGAGCCTTTGAATTCCAGAAGATATCCCTGAGAAACAATCTCTAGTGCCCAGGGATCCTGGACGTCTCTTGCCCAAGCCTGGGCGAAGAGAGAAAGTCTGCCCCCGAATAGATCCGGTCCCGGATCGGGGGCTACTCCTTGATGCCGTCTTAGAGGCGGCAGCAGGTTTTTTGGCCTGCTTCCCCTTGTTCCAAGCCTGGTTAGGTCTCCAGACTGGTTTGGACTGGGCGAAATATCCCTCTTGTTTTGCATTAGAGGAAGCTGAAGCTGCGCCACTCTTGAAGTTTCGAAAGGAACAAAAACTATTCTGTTTGGTCCTTACTTTATTGGACCTATCCTGGGAAGGTCGTGACCTTTTCCTCCAGTAATATCAGAAATGATCTCCTTCAGGCCAGGCCCGAACAGGGTCTGTCCTTTGAAGGGGATGTTAAGAAGTTTAGACTTTGAAGTAACGTCTGCTGACCAGGACTTAAGCCATAGCGCCCTACGCGCCAGAATGGCAAAACCTGAATTCTTAGCCGTTAGCTTGGTTAAATGAAAAACGGCATCAGAAATAAAGGAATTGGCTAACTTGAGAGCTTTGATCCTGTCTAAAATATCATCTAACGGGGTCTCCACCTGTAGAGCCTCCTCAAGAGACTCAAACCAAAAAGCCGCTGCAGCAGTAACTGGGGCAATGCATGCAAGAGGCAGGGGAATAAAACCTTGTTGTATAAAGATTTTCTTAAGGAGACCCTCCAGTATTTTATCCATAGGATATAGAAAAGCACAACTGTCCTCGATGAGGATAGTTGTACGCTTAGCTAGGGTAGAAACAGCTCCCTCCACCTTAGGGACCGTCTGCCACGAGTCCCGTATGGCAACATCTATGGGAAACATCTTTTTAAAAGCAGGAGGGGGAGAGAACGACACACCTGGTCTATCCCATTCCTTAGTAATAATTTCCGAAAACCTCTTAGGGACTGGAAAAACATCAGTGTAAACAGGCACTGCAAAGTATTTGTCCATTTTACACAACTTCTCTGGGACTACAATGGGGTCACAGTCATCCAGAGTCGCTAAAACCTCCCTGAGCAATACGCGGAGGTGTTCAAGCTTAAATTTAAAGGCTGTCATTTCAGAATCAGACTGAAGTAAGGCCTTCCCTGAATCTGAAATTTCACCCTCAGATAGAAACTCCCTTACAACGGCTTCGGAGCATTGTGAAGGTAAATTGGACACAGCTATTAAAGCATCAGAAAGCTCTGTATTTGTTCAAACCCCAGAGCTGTCTCGCTTTCCTTGTAACCCTGGCAGTTTGGACAATACCTCTGTGAGGGTATTAGTCATAACTGCCGCCATATCTTGTAAGGTAAAAGAATTAGACATGCTAGATGTACTTGGCGTCACTTGAGCGGGAGTTATAGGTTCTGACACATGGGGAGAGCTAGGTGGCATAACCTCCCTTTTGTCAGTCTGAGACTCCTCTGGTGATAAATTTTTAAGTGCCATAATATGGTCTTTATAGTTTATAGAAATTTCAGTACATTTGGTACACATTCTAAGAGGGAGTTCCACAATGGCTTCTAAACATATTGAACAAGGAGTTTCCTCTATGTCAGACATGTTTAACAGACTAGTAATGAGACCAGCAAGCTTGGAAAACACTTTAATAAATGTGAAACAGCAATTAAACAAAAATGGTACTGTGCCTTTAAGAGACTAGCACATAAACTGCAAAACAGTGTTAAAAGGTAGTAAACTCTTCGAAATTTTTACAGTGTGTATAAGGGACTAAAGCAACATTGCACCCACTTGCAAATGGATGATTAACCCTTTAGGCCCCAAACCGGATATAAAAAAAGGAAAAACACAGTTAAGCACCTAGCCACAGCTCTGCTGTGGCTCCTACCTGCCCTCAAATACGATTAGGGAAGAAACAACCCCTCTATAGTGGTCCTCAGCAGCAAGAGGACTCCTCTAGGGAAGCTGGATGTCTCAGTCTGAAATAAAACTGCGCAACTAATGCGCGAAAATAGGCCCCTCCCACCATGTACTCTATGTCAGAGGGGCCTTAAAGAAGTACTCCTAGGAGTATCTGACTAGCCATGTGGAAAACTAGGCCTCAACTAAAGATTTATCACCCTCAGAGAAAAAAACTTTTTATTTATATAACATGTAAACGTTTTGTCACTAAGTAATATGAGTATTAACATAAATATTACCCTGTTTTGTAAGCATGATCCCAGTCGTTGTTAAATCACTGCATCTAGCTTACCTCAAATACACAAGGCTCTGTCAGGATTTTCTAGACCTTATCCTCTCTCTAGAAATAAATATACTGAACTTACCTCAAAGCAGGTAATCTGCAGACCGTTCCCCCAACTGAAGTTTTCCCATACTCTTCAGTTATGTGTGAGAACAGCAATGGACCTTAGTTACAAACCGCTAAGATCATCAACCTCCAGGCAGAATTCTTCTTCTAATTTCTGCCTGAGAGTAAAACAGTACAACGCCAGTACCGTTTAAAAATAACAAACTCTTGATTGAAGGTAAAACTACACTAAGTCACCACATATCTCTTATACTTCCTATCTTGTCGAGAGTTGCAAGAGAATGACTGGAGGTGGGGGTTAGGGGAGGAGCTATATAGACAGCTCTGCTGTGGGTATCCTCTTGCAACTTCCTTTTGGGAAAGAGAATATCCCACAAGTAATGGATGAACCCGTGGACTGGATACACCTTACAAGAGAAAGTCCCTTTTCAGGGCTATTTGTAATTTAGTTTAGGGTAGGGACATTTTAGTAGTTTAGGGGTTAATATATTTATTATAGGTGGCGGCGGTGTAGGGGGATTAGATTAGGGGTTAATCATTTTAATATAGGTAGCGGCGGTGTAGGGGGATTAGATTAGGGGTTAATAATTTTAATATAGGTGGCGGCGGTGTAAGGGGGTCAGATTAGGGGGCAGTACATATAATGTAGGTGGCGAGGTAGGAACTCACATTAGGGGTTAATATAGTTGAAATAGGTGGCGGCGGTGTAAGGGGGATCATATTAGTGGGTAATATAGTTAATGTAGCTGACGGCGGGGTAGGGTAGATCAGATTAGGGGGTAATATAGTTAATGTAGCTGGCGGCGGGGTCCGGGAGCGGCGGTTTTGGGGTTAATACATTTATTGTTAGGAGTGAGAGGGGGGATTGCGGATAGAGGGGTATACGTGTCGGGCTATTTTTGGGAGGCGTGTTAGACAGTTACGGGTGGTTTTATAATTTAGTCAGTTTTTGTAGGCGGTGGCAGTTTCTAAAGTGCCGTAAATCACTGGCAACTCCAGAAATTTGTACTTACACAGATTTCTAGACATCGCTAGTTTGTCCGATTTACGGCACTTTAGCATCTGACGGAACCGTATATGTGATAGCTCGAGTTGCAAGCTGAAACTACGGGCGGCGCAGGTTTCCACACTTGCGCCGTATATCGGATCGTGCCCCATATGTCAAATCTCAAATTGAGGCCCATAGTAAAGAAAAAACATAATTTATGCTTACCTGATAAATTCCTTTCTTCTGTTGTGTGATCAGTCCACGGGTCATCATTACTTCTGGGATATAACTCCTCCCCAACAGGAAATGCAAGAGGATTCACCCAGCAGAGCTGATATAGCTCCTCCCCTCTACGTCAGTCCCAGTCATTCGACCAAGAATCAACGAGAAAGGAGTAACCAAGGGTGAAGTGGTGACTGGAGTATAATTTAAACGATATTTACCTGCCTTAAAAACAGGGCGGGCCGTGGACTGATCACACAACAGAAGAAAGGAATTTATCAGGTAAGCATAAATTATGTTTTCTTCTGTTATGTGTGATCAGTCCACGGGTCATCATTACTTCTGGGATACCAATACCAAAGCAAAAGTACACGGATGACGGGAGGGATAGGCAGGCTCATTATACAGAAGGAACCACTGCCTGAAGAACCTTTCTCCCAAAAATAGCCTCCGAAGAAGCAAAAGTGTCAAATTTGTAAAATTTGGAAAAAGTATGAAGCGAAGACCAAGTTGCAGCCTTGCAAATCTGTTCAACAGAGGCCTCATTCTTAAAGGCCCAAGTGGAAGCCACAGCTCTAGTGGAATGAGCTGTAATTCTTTCAGGAGGCTGCTGTCCAGCAGTCTCATAGGCTAAACGTATTATGTTACGAAGCCAAAAAGAGAGAGAGGTAGCAGAAGCTTTTTGACCTCTCCTCTGTCCAGAATAAACGACAAACAGGGAAGAAGTTTGACGAAACTCTTTAGTTGCCTGCAAGTAGAACTTGAGGGCACGAACTACATCCAGATTGTGTAGAAGACGTTCCTTCTTTGAAGAAGGATTTGGACACAAGGATGGAACAACAATCTCTTGATTGATATTCCTGTTAGTAACTACCTTAGGTAAGAACCCAGGTTTAGTACGCAGAACTACCTTGTCTGAGTGAAAAATCAGATAAGGAGAATCACAATGTAATGCTGATAACTCAGAGACTCTTCGAGCCGAGGAAATAGCCATTAAAAACAGAACTTTCCAAGATAACAATTTTATATCAATGGAATGAAGGGGTTCAAACGGAACACCCTGTAAAACGTTAAGAACTAAGTTTAAACTCCATGGTGGAGCAACAGCTTTAAACACAGGCTTGATCCTAGCTAAAGCCTGACAAAAGGCCTGGACGTCTGGATTTTCTGACAGACGCCTGTGTAACAAGATGGACAGAGCTGAAATCTGTCCCTTTAATGAACTAGCCGATAAACCCTTTTCTAAGCCCTCTTGTAGAAAGGACAAGATCCTAGAGATCCTAACTTTACTCCAGGAGTAACGTTTGGATTCACACCAGTATAGGTATTTACGCCATATTTTATGGTAAATCTTTCTGGTAACAGGCTTCCTAGCCTGTATCAGGGTATCAATAACCGACTCAGAAAAACCACGTTTTGATAAAATCAAGCGTTCAATTTCCAAGCAGTCAGTTTCAGAGAAGTTAGATTTTGATGTTTGAACGGACCCTGTATCAGAAGGTCCTGTCTTAGAGGTAGAGACCAAGGTGGACAGGATGACATGTCCACTAGATCTGCATACCAAGTCCTGCGTGGCCATGCAGGTGCTATTAGAATCACTGATGCTCTCTCCTGTTTGATTTTGGCAATCAATCGAGGAAGCAGCGGGAAGGGTGGAAACACATAAGCCATCCCGAAGTTCCAAGGTGCTGTCAAAGCATCTATCAGAACCGCTCCCGGATCCCTGGATCTGGACCCGTAGTGAGGAAGTTTGGCGTTCTGGCGAGACGCCATGAGATCTATCTCTGGTTTGCCCCAACGTCGAAGTATTTGGGCAAAGACCTCCGGATGAAGTTCCCACTCCCCCGGATGAAAAGTCTGGCGACTCAAGAAATCCGCCTCCCAGTTCTCCACTCCCGGGATGTGGATTGCTGACAGGTGGCAAGAGTGAGACTCTGCCCATCGAATTATCTTTGATACTTCCATCATTGCTAGGGAGCTTTTTGTCCCTCCCTGATGGTTGATGTAAGCTACAGTCGTGATATTGTCCGACTGAAACCTGATGAACCCCCGAGTTGTTAATTGGGGCCAAGCCAGAAGGGCATTGAGAACTGCTCTCAATTCCAGAATGTTTATTGGAAGGAGACTCTCCTCCTGATTCCATAATCCCTGAGCCTTCAGAGAATTCCAGACAGCGCCCCAACCTAGTAGGCTGGCGTCTGTTGTTACAATTGTCCAGTCTGGCCTGCTGAATGGCATCCCCCTGGACAGGTGTGGCCGATGAAGCCACCATAGAAGAGAATTTCTGGTCTCTTGATTCAGATTCAGAGTAGGGGACAAATCTGAGTAATCCCCATTCCACTGACTTAGCATGCATAATTGCAGCGGTCTGAGGTGTAGGCGTGCAAAAGGTACTATGTCCATTGCCGCTACCATTAAGCCGATCACCTCCATGCATTGAGCTACTGACGGGTGTTGAATGGAATGAAGGACACGGCATGCATCTTGAAGTTTTGTTAACCTGTCCTCTGTCAGGTAAATCTTCATTTCTACAGAATCTATAAGAGTCCCCAAGAATGGAACTCTTGTGAGAGGAAAAAGAGAACTCTTCTTTTCGTTCACTTTCCATCCATGCGACCTTAGAAATGCCAGAACTAACTCTGTATGAGACTTGGCAGTTTGAAAGCTTGAAGCCTGTATTAGAATGTCGTCTAGATACGGAGCTACCGAAATCCCTCGCGGTCTTAGTACCGCCAGGAGGGCACCTAGAATCTTTGTGAAGATTCTTGGGGCCGTAGCCAATCCGAATGGAAGAGCTACAAACTGGTAGTGCCTGTCTAGGAAGGCAAACCGTAGATACCGGTGATGATCTTTGTGGATCGGTATGTGAAGGTAAGCATCTTTTAAATCCACTGTGGTCATGTACTGACCCTTTTGGATCATGGGTAAGATTGTCCGAATAGTTTCCATTTTGAACGATGGAACTCTTAGGAATTTGTTTAGAATCTTTAAATCTAAGATTGGCCTGAAAGTTCCCTCTTTTTTGGGAACCACAAACAGGTTTGAGTAGAACCCTTGTCCTTGTTCCGACCGCGGAACCGGATGGATCACTCCCATTAATAACAGATCTTGTACACAGCGTAGAAACGCTTCTTTCTTTATCTGGTTTGTTGACAATCTTGACAGATGAAATCTCCCTCATGGGGGAGATAATTTGAAGTCTAGAAGGTATCCCTGAGATATGATCTCTAGCGCCCAGGGATCCTGAACATCTCTTGCCCAGGCCTGGGCGAAGAGAGAAAGTCTGCCCCCCACTAGATCCGGTCCCGGATCGGGGGCTCTCGGTTCATGCTGTCTTTGGGGCAGCAGCAGGTTTCCTGGCCTGTTTGCCCTTGTTCCAGGACTGGTTGGGCTTCCAGCCTTGCCTGTAACGAGCAACAGCTCCTTCCTGTTTTGGTGCAGTGGAGGTTGATGCTGCTCCTGTTTTGAAATTCCGAAAGGGACGAAAATTAGACTGTCTAGCCTTAGCTTTGGCTTTGTCTTGAGGTAGGGCGTGGCCCTTACCTCCTGTAATGTCAGCGATAATTTCTTTCAAACCGGGCCCAAATAAGGACTGCCCCTTGAAAGGTATATTAAGTAATTTGGACTTAGAAGTAACATCAGCTGACCAGGATTTTAGCCACAGTGCCCTACGTGCCTGTATGGCGAATCCTGAGTTCTTAGCCGTAAGTTTGGTTAAATGTACTACGGCCTCCGAAATGAATGAATTAGCTAGTTTAAGGACTCTAAGCCTGTCCATAATGTCGTCTAGCGTATATGAACTAAGGTTCTCTTCCAGAGACTCAATCCAAAATGCTGCCGCAGCCGTAATCGGCGCGATACATGCAAGGGGTTGCAAAAAAAAACCTTGTTGAACAAACATTTTCTTAAGGTAACCCTCCAATTTTTTATCCATTGGATCTGAAAAGGCACAGCTATCCTCCACCGGGATAGTGGTACGCTTAGCTAGAGTAGAAACTGCTCCCTCCACCTTAGGGACCGTTTGCCATAAGTCCCGAGTGGTGGCGTCTATTGGAAACATCTTTCTAAATATTGGAGGGGGTGAGAACGGCACACCGGGTCTATCCCACTCCTTAGTAACAATTTCAGTTAATCTCTTAGGTATAGGAAAAACGTCAGTACTCGCCGGTACCGCAAAGTATTTATCCAACCTACATAGTTTCTCTGGTATTGCAACGGTGTTACAATCATTGAGAGCTGCTAAGACCTCCCCTAGTAATACACGGAGGTTCTCCAATTTAAATTTAAAATTTGAAATATCTGAATCCAATCTGTTTGGATCAGAACCGTCACCCACAGAATGAAGCTCTCCGTCCTCATGCTCTGCAAGCTGTGACGCAGTATCAGACATGGCCCTAGTATTGTCAGCGCACTCTGTTCTCACCCCAGAGTGATCACGCTTGCCTCTTAGCTCAGGTAATTTAGACAAAACTTCAGTCATAACAGTAGCCATATCTTGTAATGTTATCTGTAATGGCCGCCCAGATGTACTAGGCGCCATAATATCACGCACCTCCCGGGCGGGAGATGCAGGTACTGCCGCGTGAGGCGAGTTAGTCGGCATAACTCTCCCCTCGCAGATTGGTGAAATTTGTTCACATTGTACAGATTGACTTTTATTTAAAGTAGCATCAATACAGTTAGTACATAAATTTCTATTGGGCTCCACCTTGGCATTGGAACAAATGACACAGATATCCTCTGAGTCAGACATGTTTAACACACTAGCAATAACTTGCAACCTGGTTATAATCTTTTTTAGCAAAAACGTACTGTGCCTCAAAGAGGTACTTAAACGATTAAATAATTAAATGACAGTTGAGATAATAAACTGAGAACAGTTATAGCATCAACTTTAAAACAACACAACTTTTAGCAAGGTTTTGTTCCCATTAGTAAGATAACATAACTAAATTTGACATAAAAATTATTGAGTAACGTCTTTATCCACAGTCAATATAAAAAATTCTCACAGCTCTGCTGAGAGAATGTACCTCCCTTCAAGAAGTTTGAAGGCCCCTGAGATCTGTCAGAGATGAACCGGATCATGCAGGAAAAATAATAGCTGACTGGAAATTGTTGATGCGTAGCAAAGAGCGCCAAAAACGGCCCCTCCCTCTCACACACAGCAGTGAAGAGAAACGAAACTGTCACAATTCAAAATAAACTACTGCCAAGTGGAAAATAAAGCCCAAACATTTATTTACTCAGTACCTCAGCAGTGTAAACGATTCTACATTCCAGCAAAAACGTTTAACATGATATAATACTTATTAAAAAGATTAGTGACCTTTAACAAAGTAGTTCCGGTGAAGTACCATTCCCAGAATACTGAAGTGTATACATACATGTCATTATAACGGTATAGCAGGATTTTCTCATCAATTCCATTCAGAAAATAAAAACTGCTACATACCTCAATGCAGATTCATCTGCCCCTGTCCCCTGATCTGAAGCTTTTACCTCCCTCAGATGGCCGAGAACAGCAATATGATCTTAACTACTCCGGTTAAAATCATAGTAAAAACTCTGGTAGATTCTTCCTCAAAGTCTGCCAGAGAAGTAATAACACGCTCCGGTGCTATTATAAAATAACAAACTTTTGATTGAAGTCATAAAAACTAAGTATAATCACCATAGTCCTCTCACACATCCTATCTAGTCGTTGGGTGCAAGAGAATGACTGGGACTGACGTAGAGGGGAGGAGCTATATCAGCTCTGCTGGGTGAATCCTCTTGCATTTCCTGTTGGGGAGGAGTTATATCCCAGAAGTAATGATGACCCGTGGACTGATCACACATAACAGAAGAAAAAGGGACCATCAAATATAAATGTAAACACATCAGGACCTCCTAGAAAAGAATATCCAAAAGCTAACACCGTATTAGCCCATAGTAACATAAAACATAAACATTAAACTAAAGCCCACAATAAATGCGGGCCTAAACATAGCAGGGCTTCCTAGAAAAGGGTATCAAATAAAACATAGAAGGGAAGGGTACAGATTGCGTCAGAACACCCCAAAAAGGAAAAGGAAATGGGAGTGGGAAGGTGGGGGGGACCAGCCATATAACAAAATAAAAAGGGATAGTGATAACTCTTTACAATACCTATTAGTAAAAGGAGTACCGTAGGCCTCTAATAATGTTTATAATTGAATACTAAAAGTAAATAAAAGGTGATCAGAACAGAGGTAACCTCCCAATAAATTTTGAGACTGCTGCTATAAGGGTAAAACTAAATGAAATACGTCTGCCTCTGTCAAACAATATACATTAAGCCTGTGCTATCATTATATAAAGGGTGCGGTTAAATCCTTAACTATGCAAAATAGAACTCTTTGCTTCTCTCTAAATTTAACCCTGCTAACTGGGCAAGAGCCCTATACCCAGCAACAGGAGATTATTTCAGATAGTGGGGATCTACCACACCAAAGAACACTATAAACCTTGCAGAAGCAACTTTGCATAATGTTTGAATAGTTAAGTTCAAAACGACTAATCTTATGTAAGAGGCACTTTTGGTCTATGCATTTATTATCAACCATAATTAAATATTTATATATATATATATATATATATATATATATATATATATATATATATATATATATATATATATATATACATAGACATACAAACTCATGCACCCTGTGTTGCAAACCACGGAAAAATATAATACAATGCCTTCAGCTATTATGTGATCCGTAATAAAATACTTAGAATTTCATGTTAGTTGCCTGTATATAATTTTACATCTGAAATCATATTTATACCAAAAGGACTTCCGGTTTTCAATGTATATATCCAATAGACTTCACTCCTATTCAGGGCTTGAGTTCTATTTCCCCCAACATTATATTTTGGTATTAAATCAATACCCTGAACGGAGAAAAGTGTATTGATATATTCTAATTCTTGTTTATCAAAATTGTCATTTATTCTGTGTAGTGCAAAGTGCTTTGATACAGGTGTTTTTGGAATATCATTTTCTAAGGAAAGTAAGTGCTCCCTCACTCTATCCTTGAGCATTCTTGTAGTTCTTCCTGTATATTGACTATTACACAGTTTGCATGTGATCAAATATATAACAAATCTTGAGTTACAATCTATATGGTGGTTTATCTTATATGTGTCACTTTTCTTCATGTAGCTGCAAGATTTACAAGGTATTCCTCCACATTTAAAGCTACCATTACATTTTCCTAGCCACATTTTATTTACTGTTTTGGCTTTATCTGCAAAATTCCGTTTTAGACTATTCTCTATAGTTTCTGATCTTCTAGAAACACATCTAACACCTTAATTATATATCACAGAAAACAAAATACCAAGGGGACTCAGAATGAAAAAGTATCCTGCAGCGGAAAAATTAGATACTGATTTCATGAGAGAGTGGAATCAAAATTTAACAGATTGTTCTGTGGTCCTCATGAAACAACTGCTAAAAAGGAGAACAAAAGAAAGAGAACAAATTCTGTGTGAGCTAGCTGAACTCCAAATACAGATAGATGACCTCAAGGATGATGAAAGATTTGAGGATTATACAAAACAACTGAAAGATACTACAGAAAGGATTGATAATGAAATAGTGAATAAGAAATTAGGAAAATACCAAAGAGACTGTAAAGATTACGATTTGGATGTCGTTTATAGTTGGAGTACTGGATTGCAACCAAACACCACGATTAAACATAAAAATAAAAGAAAGAACCATCACAGTAAACAAAAAGGAAAAAGAATGGACTCACAAGGGGAAGCAACAAACAAGGAAGATCAGAGAAAAGTGACGTTCTCGGATGCTGAGGGGAGCACATATGCCTATAGTCCAAAATCCTCCACTCCGATTTGCAGCAGCTTTGAGAGCGATAAAATGGGAGCAAGATCTAAAGATAATGCAAGTCATAGATCTTTGGTTGATCTGGGGATTACCCCGAAAACACCAGGCACTGAAGATAAAGTAAAAGATGGAGATCCAAAGAGAATAAAAAAGAAAAAAGAGGAGGAGCCAAAGGCAAAATATCCGAGCAGGCTGACCAGGGCTACAAAAGAGAAGAGCAATTGAATGTTGTCAATTTATCATCATACCCGTTAACTAAAATACAAGAGACTGCCCTTTCAAAAGGGATGGGTTTCTCCCCGGATAGAAATATGAACTTATTTGACACTATAATAGATCTTAATAAATTTGTAAGGAAGATAACCCTGAGGAGACATTTCTTTAATGAGGATCCACAATCCATTGAAGAAAATCCTACTAACACTAGCTCTAATGATATGTCCAATAGTGAAGTCATTACTAAAAATCTTGAAAGTTTGTCATTTGAAGAATTATGTGACACCAATAGCTTGAGATTGCTAAACAGCGAAAGTTTAAGATACAATCAGAGCAACTTAAGTATACCTAGCTCTCAATGCAAGATAGGCCACACTAGTCACTTCTACCCGGTCCATGCAAAAGGGGACCTTATAGAAGTATTTCACACAGTAGTAGAAGATGAATTAACACAACTTTATAATATTAAAGTAAATTGTGAAAATAAAAAGAAAAAAAAGTTGGGATAACTTGTCATACAGAGAAAGAGCTGCACTTAAGCAAATTAAAGATAATAAAAATGTGGTGATATCAAAATCTGACAAAGGGGGCACTATTGTTGTGCAAGATAGAGCAGCTTATGTTCAAGAAGCTGAAAGACAGTTGTCTGACAGGGAAACATATCGTAAACTTACATTTAACCCCACTGAGAAGTTTAATAGGGAACTTAAAATGCTCTTAGATGAAGGTATCCACCTAAATTATCTTACACGTACACAGGCAGAATGTTTTATTAATGAAAGTCCAACAATATCAGTTTTTAAACATCTTCCGAAAATCCATAAGTCTAGGCTTAATCCGCCAGGAAGGCCCATTATTTCCACTATAGGTACTATAGGGGAAAATTTAGGCAAATGGGTTGATGATTTTTTACAGCCAATTGTTAAAAATTTGCCAGGATATCTGAGAGATACCAAACATTTACTTAGAAAACTGGAACATCTAGATTGGTCAGATAACCTTACTTTTTTAACTGTAGATGTGGTATCTCTATATTCCTGTATACCTCACAGAGAGGGTCTTGTGGCCCTCAGGGAAATGTTACATATTCATACTAATTTTGAATCAGGCTTTATAGATTATATTGTTGATATTGTGAGGTTCCTTCTGAGCCATAATTACTTTCTTTTTGAAGGGACTTATTATGTCCAAAATCAGGGCACAGCGATGGGGGCGAAATTCGCCCCCTCGTATGCTAACTTATATTTGGGATATTTTGAACTTAATAAAGTGTTTACTAGCAATAATCCCTTTCTATCTAAGATTTGTTTCTATACCAGATTTGAAGACGATCTTTTGATCGTCTGGAAAAAAGACACAACTAGTATAGAAGAATTTATAAAATACCTGAATGACAATAAAAATAATTTACAATTTACACATTATAACTCTGATGAAAGTGTAGACTATTTAGATCTAACATTAGTAGGAGATAGTAAGAAAGGTTGCATAAATACTAGGACCTTTAGGAAAAAAACTTCTGGTAATACGATTTTGAGGGCTGACTCAGGCCACCCCTATTGTGTAAAGAAAGGGATTCCAAAGGGGCAATTTATGCGCCTTAGGCGTAATTGTAGTGATAATGAGACGTATTTGGATCAAGCTAATAATTTAGTAGAAAGACTGAGTGACAGAGGGTATAACAAGAAGGATTTATTTAAAACTATGAAGGCAGTCAATGAGATGGATAGACAGGCTTTGCTAAAGGATAAGCCGAAGAGAGCAAATGGAGACTTAGATAGGCTGACGTTTTCAACAAAATATAGCAGACAGTATCAGGATATATGCAGAATTGTACAAAGATTTATTCCACTGTTAAAAAATGATCCTAAATTAAGAACAACCATAGAAAAAGGTGTTAGATGTGTTTCTAGAAGATCAGAAACTATAGAGAATAGTCTAAAACGGAATTTTGCAGATAAAGCCAAAACAGTAAATAAAATGTGGCTAGGAAAATGTAATGGTAGCTTTAAATGTGGAGGAATACCTTGTAAATCTTGCAGCTACATGAAGAAAAGTGATACTTTTACCTCAACTGTCACTGGCAACACATATAAGATAAACCACCATATAGATTGTAACTCAAGATTTGTTATATATTTGATCACATGCAAACTGTGTAATAGTCAATATACAGGAAGAACTACAAGAATGCTCAAGGATAGAGTGAGGGAGCACTTACTTTCCTTAGAAAATCATATTCCAAAAACACCTGTATCAAAGCACTTTGCACTACACAGAATAAATGACAATTTTGATAAACAAGAATTAGAATATATCAATACACTTTTCTCCGTTCAGGGTATTGATTTAATACCAAAATATAATGTTGGGGGAAATAGAACTCAAGCCCTGAATAGGAGTGAAGTCTATTGGATATATACATTGAAAACCGGAAGTCCTTTTGGTATAAATATGATTTCAGATGTAAAATTATATACAGGCAACTAACATGAAATTCTAAGTAATGCCTAAAATAATTGATAGTATCATAACATTGTGGGTTCAGTCATAAAATGATGTTATACTTGAAGATTAGAACGGATCAATTTTTAATTTCTAACTTTTCTGTACTATATTATTCGAATATTCATTATATTGACATCATTATGAATCAAGACAAAGCCGAGTGTATTAATTGTAATTAATTTTCATACCTATAAATTTAATCATAGATTTGCCATGAATTGTAAAAATATGACGGTATATATATATAGAGAGTCATACATTTATAGTGCATGAGACTAAATGTTCCTATTTATGTGAAACTATGTTAAACTTTAGTGTGCTCAAGTTGCAACATTGTATTGAATATTTTATATAGTTTTATTTTGTAACAATGTTTTTGTTCAACTCCCTTGTATGAATGGCTATAGAAAAAGTACTATACCTTTAAATCTGAATATGAGGGCTTAGCCTTTTTAAGGGAGGTTCACAGCAGCTATCAATATCCCTGACGAAGTGCCGTTTAGCGGCAGGAAACGCGTCAGATGTGGCTGTGAGGTGTGTGTGGAGTGGTGTTCACCTGTTTGTTCATTTGAATAAATCTACTGCAATGATTTAATGCTCTGTCTCTTATAAGACTTTTATTTCAACATATGGTGAAAATTATATATATATATATATATATATATATATATATATATATATATATATATATATATATATATATATATGGGAGGTGTCTAAAGATCTATATCACCATAAGATGAGCAATGAAGTTGTGTAACCATATCAAGCTTGGGGCTAGTTATCCACTATGTTTGTCAAGTTATGTTAAGTAACAAAGATAAAGCTATACAGTAAATCCTATACGCAGAATAACTGTTGCTTCTACTCCTAGCTTACTCCGGTTATATCAAATGTTCCATAATGTGTTGTAAACACTTATACTGCACTGACAAGTGAGGCTATATATAGTGTCCAATTAGACTAGTAAAAATGTATTATAAACTAAAGGGAATGTAAGGTAAACGCAATCGCACTACTTCATCATACCAAACTCAAAATGTGTTTGCTACATAAAGACATAGGTCAGTGGCTCTAGTACAAACTAGCAATAGTGCGAGCAAGAGCTATCATGCGAATATATTAGAAAGGAAATATAACCCCAGTACTCTCGGGGCCTGTAGTCCTAAGGGAGTATTAGAGACCGCTACTTAAAATAGTATAGTTCAGGATCAACAGAGGGGTATGAATTCCCCCATATGACATATAGTCAACAATCAAATTACCCTCCAGAACTACAGTAGTATATTCCCCCTAAGATACATGTCTATAGCTGTGCTATGACCCCCATCTAGTGGCGAAAGTGGGGATTTATATTGACTCTCCAAATAGTTCACTAGAAAGCCACCTAGCGTATCTAAAAAATATCAAAGTAATAGGAATTCCTATAGGGAATTAAATGTACTGTGTCTACTTTTCTCGGTATATTATATAATCAAGCTTCATATTGCCCTCCAGTAAAACAGAACTTAAAGTAACTTCAAACCTAAACTGAACCTATAACCAAGCAAAAACATAGCGCAGACAAGTCCCCTACGGAGCTATAGACATATATAATTAGAACCGTGCAACAACAGAGGGGTAAACATCTTGGTACGGCAAATGTCCAGAAAAATATGAGCAACAAGCTGTACTGTAGTGAAAGCTTAACAAACCAGCAAAGGTCCAGAGCAAAACAGTTCAGTTTTAGAGCTTAGACCACCCCGACCACCCGCACAGACCAGGTAATATTGTCAAACCAGACTTGGTCGCACAAAGGGGCATAGCGAAGTTGCAAGCACCCTAAAAGCAAAAGGTTGCCTTCCGCTGGGTATAAGCACGGCTTCACTCTCTGACTTATGCGTAGGTGGGAGACTTTAGATTTCACTTTGGCTCTCGCTTTAGTAGCGGGTGGAATCAGCGCCTGAGACAACAATGGCGGATCACTTCGTCTTGTGGGAGTGGCAAAGATAGCGCCTCTGTAACTGCTTTTTTTAGGAGCTCCCAGAGGTGACATAAGATTATACTCTGGGTGTATTTGGCTAGCTGTGTATGGCTCTCGTCCTCCTGATCCAACCACAGATGGCAAGGCTAAGGCGCTTTCTGGAACGCGTAAAGCATCGCATTGCATATCAACTTGCTAAGTTCCTTTCCAGGCCGCCATCACGCTCGCCCCAAGCCGTGAAAAGTGGCAGCATAGTAAGCAATCCAGTGATTTAATTAAGATGTGGCTTGAAAGATCCATATTAGAGTTGTTTACCTTCTCCACTTTCTCTACCGGCTTTATGTGAGGCAGTTGTTAATAGTGATTGAAATATCTGCGGTTAGGCCATAACCTGGGCTGTGAAAAAGCCGCTCTTAAGAGGCCCTGGCATAGATCTCCATAAAGTATGTCAAAAGTCTGTGCCAAAAAATTCCCTGTGCTTTGCTTACAAGTTTCACTGGTCCTCAGTCGTATACATTTTACCCTTTCAGCTGGGTTGAACGGTCAAAAATATGTTTATATAAATAAAATAGCCGGAGCTATGCTGAAATGCGACCGTTCAGATCCAGAGCTTGCTCCCCCCCCCCCGTGATTTGAAATTTAAACTGTAAAACAGTGGTTTATTAACAAAGTGGACTGTGAGCACAAGAATTGTAACATTAAAAAATATATCATAGAAAAGTAAAAAATAACGCAGACACAGAAGAGACAAAAACACGTAAAAACTGCTAATGAAAGCTAAAGGAAAAGTATCTCTTTATGCACTGGAATAGCAGAGATAAAGTGTCCCCATGTACAGAGATACAGTGTCCCCATGTGCAGAGATAAAGTGTCCCCATGTGCAGAGATACAGTGTCCCCATGTGCAGAGATACAGTGTCCCCATGTGCAGAGATACAGTGTCCCCATGTGTATTATTGGGTTTTAGTGGCACAAGATAACCAGCTTATTGTGACGTTTACATTTTATTTGCAATGGATTTTATTTTGTAAAGCCAGTAAAACCCTATGTAAAGTGTCTCTTGTCACTAATCAGCATTGGGGCCCCTTATATTTTTGTTTAAGATGCACATCTTACAGTCACCTATAGTTTCATATTCAGGCGTCTTTCTATTTGTGTATTAAGTATTTTCAGTATTTTGTCACAACCTAGCCGCCTTTTCACTTGTGAGAAAAACAGTGAGAACTGAAGGGCGGAATTCCCATGCTCAGGTCGTTTTCCAAAACACCACAGCAATTACGCTTTGCATTTTGTACTTATAAGTACAAATTGTGATGTGCTTTTTTTTGGCAGATCCCATGTACTTAAATTATGATTAATACGATTCATTCCCGTGTAATTTACATACAAGTTGTACGTTTTTGATAAAATACGATAGATGCACAATACATTTTTTCCTGTGTATTTGTGTGTGAATGCTTCAATAATTTATTTTGTATGATTTATAAATTATTCATTTAGTTTTGCAGTTTATAATGTATTTATCTCCTCCCCATATAAAATTGCAGTATACGCCCCTTAGTGAGACTTTCAGGGTAAAAGTGGCTTTATAGAATTCCACCAGGGAAATAGTAGAACTGGTGAGGATCCTTAAAGGGACAGTAAACACCCAAAATGTTTACTGTTTAAAAAACAAAATTTATGCTGACCTGATACATTTATTTCTTCAAGATGTGGCGAGTCCACGGGTTGATCTGTAATTACTGTTGGGAACCAATACCCAAGATAGAGGACACAGATGATAGGGAGGGAAAGAAAAACCAGTACAGGTTTACGCCGGGGTTAGGTTCCAGAAGGAATGTTTGTAAACAGAAACTGTTGTAAATTGAAACTCAGTTTATAATGTAAGTCAATGGGAAGTGAGGGAGTTAGGTTCCAGGCCCCTCTCATAAATGTCATAAGTACATTATTTTTAAAGCTTTGAAATGAAGACTTTAATGCTAAACAGCATTATACACCTAATAAAATAATCACACAACAGAATATATAATTAAACTAAGTTTAATGAACAAAAACATTTGCTAAACAGCATTATAAACCTAATAATAATAATAATTATTAATAAATATTAATAAATAATAATAACACAACACAGACTTTACCTGCATTTTTCTGCAAACAGTTCTCTGCATTGTTAGGATGTTAGATAACATCGGGTCTGCAACAATGCTATACATTCCAGTATGTACTGATTTATAGACAGAAAGATCTTGTTCCTTTGAAAGCTGCTCGATAGCTCTTGTCTGGTTACACTTATTTCAGCTTGCTTGTGTTGCATATCTTTGCTGCAACACACGCGCACAGCTCCACCTACTGGCTATTTTAATCAATGCACTGCTTCTCAATGCTTTTCAATAGCATGACTGCAAAAAAACAATTGCTATTCTGAAACGGCACAAATTGAACCATCATAAACCGAAGGCCACCTGTATGTCTACACAGAAGGCACCACCGCTTGAAGAATCTTTGTCCCAAAAGCTGCCTCAGCCAAGGCAAAGGTGTCCAAGTTGCAGTCTTGCAAATCTGCTCCATAGAAGCTTAATTTATGAAAACCCAAGAAGAGGCTACAGCTCTGGTGGAATGAACCCAAATTCTCTATGGACTATTCATAGGCCAACTGAATCACACTTCACAACCAATAAGGAAGTGTAGAGGCAGTTGCCTTCTGACCTCTATTCTATCCTGAAAAAATGACAGAGCAGAAGACTTACGAAAATCCGTAATCGCTTCCAAATAAATTTCAAGAGCACGGACTACATCCAGATTATGAAGCAACCACTCTTTATCCGAAGAAGGCTTCAGGCACAAAGAAGGAACAACGATTTCCTGATTGATATTCTTGTTAGAGACCACCTTGGAAAGAAACCCCAACTTAGTTCTAAGCACAGCCTTATCTGCATAAAATATAATATAAGGCGAATCAAACTGCAATGCAGAAAGCTTAGAGACCCTCCGAGCAGAGGAAATTGCTAATAGAAACAAAACCTTCCAAGATAGAAGCTTAATATCAACAGAATGCATCGGCTCAAACGGACGGTGCTGCAAAACATTAAGAACAAGATTAAGGCTCCAAAGAGGAGCAACTGCCTTAAACCGATAAGGATGAGATTTGACCCTTCAAGGTACTAGCAGATAACCCCTTCTCAAGACAATCCTGGAGAAAAGACAAAGGATATTCTTGGAACAAGGTTAGAATTCCAAGAATTTTGTCTTTACACCAAAAAGATACTTCCTCCATATCTTGTGGTCAATTTTCCTGGTAACTGACTTATGAACCTGGATCATAGTCTCCACTACCGACTCTGAAAACCCACGCTTAGATAGAATCAACCGTTCAATCTCCATGCAGTCAGTCTTAGAGAAATGAGTTTTGGATGTTGAAAAGGTCCCTTATGAAGAAGATCCTTCCTCAGCAGAAGCCTCCACGGAGGTAGAGATAACATCTCCACTAGATCTGCATATAAAATTCTTTGAGGCCAAGCCGGAGCAATTAGAATCACAGATGCCCTTTCCTGCCTTATACAAGCAATTACTCGAGACAGACGAGCCAAAGGGGGGAAACAGATAGGCCATCCTGAATTTCCAATGAGCCACCAATGCATCTATCAATCAGACAGGCTTGAGGGTCCCTGGATATGGACCCGTACCTAGGAAGCTTGGCATTCTGTCGAGACGCCAAGAGATCCAACTCTGGAATCCCCCATTTGGACACCAACCTGGAGAACACCTCTAGATGAAGTTCCCATTCCCCTGGATGGAAGGTTTGTCTTAGAAAATCCACCTCCCAGTTGTCCACTCCCGGGATATGAATGGCCACAAGCAGCAACAGTGGTCCTCTGCCCACTGGATGATCCAATATACTTCCCTCATAGCTAGAGAACTCAGATTTCACTCCCGATGGTTGATGTATGCCACTTATGTTGTCCGACTGGATTCTGATGAACCGGCTTAAAGCCAACTGAGGCCAAGCAAACAGCACGTTGAAAATTGCTCTCAATTTAAAGATGTTGATTGGAAGTTGGAACTCTCTCAAAACCCTGAGCCTTGAGAGAGTTCCAAACTGCACTCCAGCACCCTATACTGGCGTCCATAGTCACTATCACCCAAGAAGGTCTCCGAAAGGAGGAGCCTTGGTTCAGGTTGTCTACCTCAACCACCATCGAAGAGAATCTCTTGTCTTCTTGTCTAGAGATAACCTTGGGGATAGATATGTATAATCTCTGTTCCACTGGCTGAGCATGCACAATTGCAAATCTCTCAAATGAAACTGAGCATATGGAATGATGTCCATGGCTGCCACAATTAGACTAATCACCTCTATACGTTGGGCAACAGAAGGACAAGGGGTCTCCTGTAAGGATCGGCAAGACAACATGAGCTTGTTTGTTCTGGTCTCCGTCAGGAAGATCTTCATCATGACTGAATCTATTACAGTGCCTAGAAACGCTAATCTTGTTGCTGGAAGTAGAGAGCTCTTTTCCAGATTCACTTTCCACCCGTGAGACCGGAGGAAGAACAGTAACCTCTCTGTGTGAGAGGTTGCCTGAGAAAAGGAGGGAGCCTGCACCAGAATATTGTCCAAATAGGGAGCCACCACCACTCCTTTGGATCTGATCACTGCTACGAGTGCTCCTAGCACATTTGAGCATCAATGCGCTTTCAGAGACATCTAAAATTGGGCAATTTCTTTCAAGGAAGAACTATGGATGAAAATAGACACCCATTCAAGAAGCCCAGCTCTTTTGATCCACCTACCACCAATCCTAGCATTAGAACTTACACCCGAATCATCCAACAAAGACTGGGTGAGAGAGACCCAGACTCGAACTAGAAACAACATGACATCTAGTGATTGGGAAGCTGTGCACTCTCTGAGGAATGATACCTCTATTGTCGTACGCCCAGCGGACAACGGTGGAGCTGTGGTACTGCAGGATTATCCAGATTATAAGAGGGAGATTGACAGACAACTGGCGGACACTTCTACCTATAAAGCACTGCCCTGTGACCCCACTGTTACTTACAAATCCCAAATTGACTCCGTGAATGATCATGCAGCACAGATGAATTGGATCGACCCTACTATTAAAGACTGGCTGACTACTGATTATCCTGTCAGACCAATATTATACACACTACCTAAAATTCACAAACAGCTGTTACACCCACCAGGACGCCCAATCGTCTCAGCCCAGGGGTCTTTGCTTCAACCCCTGGCAACCTTTGTTGATTCCATACTACAACCTTTGGTACTGAACATGCGTTCATACCTACGTGACTCATCAGCACTAATTACTTACCTAACCAAATTGACAGATATATGGCCTGGTGATGTGCTGGCCAGCATTGATGTTGCAAGTCTCTATACCATCATCCCCCATGAAATGGGCATGAAAATAATCACCTAGTGCCTGGAGAAATGCCCCTTTGTGGGTCCCCCTACTGGCTTCATTATTGAACTCCTAGCCCTGTGCTTAAAATTTAATTACTTTAAGTTCGAAAAGAGGTTCTACCTTCAGCTCATGGGCACGGCAATGGGCTCGAATATTGCACCTGCGTTTGTCAATCTCTTCATAGAGCATGTGGAAGAAAACATCTTTAAAGTATACGAACACAATCAGATACATTTCTACAAACGCTATATTGACGACATCATCGTAGTCTGGCGAGGCACATTAGAGACATTCAGTGAATGGGTGGCCACATTGAATAAAGCAGGAGGCCAGGTCCAATTAAAGGAGGTCTCAAGCTACACAGAAGTGGACTTCCTAGACTTGAGAATCTACAAGGAGGGTACAGGCCTAGGCACAACGCTATTTAAGAAAGAAACGGATCGTAATACACTTCTGCATGCTTCCAGCTATCATCCAAGATCGCTTATTAAAGCCATTCCTAAGGCACAAATGCTAAGGGTGATCCGAAATAATACATCAGAAACCAAACGTGACATCCAACTGAAAGAAATGGAGGACAGATTCAACAACCAAGGGTACAGTGGCCAGATAATCAAGGAGGCCAGAACTCAGCTGAATACGAAACTCTCTTGTATAGACTACCAGAAAAGAATTAACTTCATTACGGCATACACTCCCAGTACCAGGACATTGGGGGCAACCCTGAAGGAGAAATGGGATATCGTAGAATCAGATCCATCATTGCCCTATCAGGGGTATGGACCCCCCAGGATTGGATATAAGAGGGGAAGGAAATTGAAGGACATCTTAATGAGGACTGACCCTATCAACAGCTACAGTAAAGTGATGCCCATTGCCAAAAAGGGATCGTTCAAATGCCCTAGCTGCGTTACGTGCAATGCCATGCTTCAATGCAGGCAGTTCAGGCACCCACACACGAATGTGAGTTATAATATCAAGTACTACCTCACCTGTACAACCAAATTTGTGATCTACATGTTGAACTGCAGTTGTGGCCCGTTTTATATAGGCAAAACCTCTGACGTTATAAAGAAGAGGATGGCGAACCACAGAAGTGCCATTCGCATTGCTATTGACCAACCGGTGGCCAGACACTTCATGGAGAAAGGCCACTCTGTGGCAGACCTCAGATTTATATTGATTGACCACGTCCCCCCACTACCCCGGGGGGGAGATTGCGGCACACTACTACTTCAGAAAGAGGCCGAATGTATATACAAATTGGACACTGTTCACCCCAGAGGTTTGAATATGGGGATTGATTGGTATTGCTTCTTGTGAGGATATTGGGGTACCCCCTTGTCTTACAGACTACTGTACTCTATTTACCATATTATGTTTGGGGCCCCTTGGATTATGATTGTTTGATCCAGTGAGAGGTGATGCCTTTAAGACTTTCTGTATTGGAACCACACTATACCATGTTTGTATTACTGTACTAATTATGACCCACATACTCTTGTTGATCTTTCCACATTACATATTGTTCTGTTATGGGAATTATATGATCTATAGCATGTTTATGTCATGATGGCATGCATTGGTGAACATGGGACTCCAACTGTGGATTAAGGGGTTTGTTCCATATCTTACTATTTTACACTCTCCTGCATACTATTTGCACATTAATTGTGCAGCTTTACTGTACGTAGGTCACGTGATCCCTGTATCATCCTATATCAGCCATTGGGCTAGAAACAATGAGTAGG